>NC_072738.1:38671043-38811307 GCF_026930045.1 Uloborus diversus
GTGGTCGTATTAACAGAGTTCAACTGCAGTATGTTTGCAAATCAAAAAGGCAGGAAGAACCATGACCCTTTGAGGAATTGAAAGAAAAACATTGCAGAAAAAGACTAAATTCCATCTTTCATAAAAATTGTCAACACATCTTGGATTTTATGAAAACGTATGATTTAAGAGAGAAAACGAGCTGATGTGTGCATCACATGACTTCCTTTTACCCCAATTTAATGTCATTTCCCCATTACTGGCAATTTTAATCTGATTCAATAGTTAACTCTCTAAATAGCACCAACAGTGGCCAAATTGAAATCAGATTTTAAAAAAATTGCCAAATTTGTCGCCAAGTTGGCGCAAAAACTTGGCGACCAAAAGAGTGGCGATATCTCACCAAGTGTCCGCCAAATTATAACACCACTTGAGTTTACATCGATATTAACAATGATTTCCCCCCAAAAAGGGGCAAAAGACCACTTTAGAAACACCTGAATGCAACCAAAAGGGGAGGTGCACAACTAGACCCCACTAGGAGTCTACGTACCAAATTTCAACTTTCTAGGACATACCGTTCTTGAGTTCTGCGACATACATACGTACATACAGACATCACGAAAAAACTCGTTGTAATCAACTAAAGAATCGTCAAAATGGATATTTCACGTGTTTATACATTCTTAGGCACTTATCCACGTGTGGTCGATTTGAAAAAAAAAAACTCATCATTCATTCGGGGGGGGGGGGAGTAAAATGGAAATAATGGTCAATTTTTGAGTGATAATTTTTTCACGAATACAATACAGTGCAGAACCTTTTATCTGGAAACTAAAACCCAGGAAACCAGAAAACTGGCAACCTTTTGCCGATTTTCCCGCCATTTTTTAAAATTACGTATTTTTGGCAATTTTTGAAAAACTAAGCATTTTTTTTTTGAAATACCTAAAAGAAAATGAGCGGTTTCTTAATAAATACCATATTACTCATCTACAACTCGGGAAAATGTTTACAAAAATGAACTTCAAAGGGTTGTCTTTAATGCAGGGGCAAATTTCAGGAATATTTTCTTGAACTAACTAGTATGTTGTGGCCATCACGAAACTTTCTCCTATATTTTTCCTTTTTCTGATCCCTCCCCATGCTTGACGAGGAAGCAATATTCGTAACAAAAACAAAATTACACATGCAAAAACTTGACGACCATCCCAATGTCTGAATTATTGTAAAAACAAAACAAAGAGCGAAAATTGAAAGTTACTTTAAAAGCCTTACTTGAATTAATTACAAATGTTTTATTTATTAACAAACATAAGATGGCAACAGTTAAAAATTTTAAATCATTGAGATAATATTTCCGATCATTTCAATACAATTAAAATCACGAGAAATACGCAGACGACAATCTATTACGATTTATCTTTCTTATTCTTGAATTAATAAAACTATTTTTATTCGCAAAAAAAAAAATCAACACCTCTTGGAGCGACTGGAGTCAAAATTGAACCAAAGCCTGTTTACGTATGGATTCACATATATTCCAAATTTCAACCAGAACGTAGCATTACTTCTTGAGATAGGGCACTCACAATGGAAAAAAAGAATGGGCGATTGCGCTATCCCCTTTTTAGCTGTTGACACCAAAATAAAATCAGCTCTTATACCCACTAAGGGCTACTTGCCGATAAATTTTTCTTTCATTCCGTTCATTATTTCTTGAGATACAGCAGTCACAATTGACAACAAAAAACGTTCTATAGCTCAACCCCCGTTTGAGCTATTGACACCAAAATTGAATCAGCACCTGCTCCTGTTAGGGGCAACATATGGACCAAATTTTGTTTGATTCCGCCAGTTACTTCCTGAGGAATAGCAAGCACGCATAACTCAAAAAACGTCCCATTGCTCCACTCCCCTTGGAGGAATTCGCGCCAAAAACCAATGGGCACAAGTTCACATAGGGGCACATATGTGTACCAAATTTCGTTCAATTTCATGCGGTAGTTTTTGCTGTAGAGCCGCCACAAAAAACTGGTCACACACAGACGTGACACACATACACACACACACACACAGACAGATATTTTCCAAAAATAGTCGAAATGGACTCAGCACACCTCAAAACGTTCGAATCCGTCGAAATTCGAAAATTTGCACGAATCCAATACTTTCTTCTATATATTAGATATAGAAGAAAGTAAAAAGTACACACGTAAGTCTGAAATTTTTGTGTTTTATTCCAACTGAAAACTAAAGAAATGAATATTATCACATTATAATGCAATACTGAATGGTTTTTAATTAAAACCGTTTAAAGTGGAAGTGACGTCGCAAAAGCTCGTGAAACGTCATGATTATCGAATTTTCTAGATAGTTGATGGTGAAATCTAGAAATCGTTAAACGCAAGACTGTAATAAGGCTGCAGGAATTCATAAATTAAATTTCAATTGGTATTAACTTAATGCAAAAGCAATCAATAATCGCTAACGCCAAACCTTTACAAAAAATTGAAAAAAAAAAAAAAAAACGCGTTCATAAAAACAAATTCTCTCATACACTATAGTAGAAGAATCGCACATTTACGTTAAAAAACTTGTTTCTTGCCCTCCCTTCATTCTCTTTCATTTTAAAACATCTAAAATTGGTGTTTTTCTTTCCTTTTCAAAATGAGTGTGAGAGTCTCACAGGGTGGCGACAGGAATTGTGAAAAAAAGTTCCCTGACTTTTCCCTGATTTCCCTGATTAAGTTCACCAAGTTTCCCTGATTTACGTTACCAATAATAATGGTTTTCTTTCTTTGCTCTACTTTAAATCAATTGTATATTTGTATAAAATGCAGTATTTTAAACGTTTTAAGTTGTGTAAAGTTGTTGAACTAAAAATATATTTTAAAAAGATGCTACTTTTTTAATAAAATGGTTAAAAAAACATATCAAGTCAACTTTTTTGGGAAAAAACCCCTACAAAACAGTATATTAAGTTTTTCTATATGGAAAGATTAGAGAAAATTAAAAATAAAAAAAAAATACTTTACTTCCAGAAACCACTTAGCATAAGAATTTTAAGAAACTATTAAAATTATTCTTAAAAACATATGCGTATTTATGATAGAACTAAAAGGTAATTGAAATTATTTTGAACTAAGTTTTCAAACAGTATAATAATTGTTGCAAGAATAACAAGTAATAGTGAAAGAATAGAAATAATGTAGTTATTCTTATATAAATAATTGACATATTTATGCAAAACGGATGAAACCATGTGACATGCATTCATAAGGAGCTTTTCCCTAATCAAGAACATAGGTTTTAATGAATGAATACAGCATTTTAACAATAAAAAAATAAAGATATTTACTAAAGTACACAAGTTAACTCTATTTCAAATGATTTCAGGATGTAACAGAAAAAAAATCTTAGATTGCTTTTGTAACAAACAACTTTGAAATGCAGGGGAAAAAAAGAAAAAAAAAAAGCAATTACGTAATTTCAAAATATATAAAAGAAGAATACAACTCAATTATAAAATTAAAGAATCAATTAAGTCTGAAGAAAAGAAAACCTTTATAATCTGCGGTGACAACAAATAGTATAACGGCAAAAAAACAAAGTTTTTTTTATTGAAAGTTCAATTTAGCAATTAAATTAAAAACACGAAGAAGTAATAACTTTTAAGCTTTTATAGTATTAATTCAAAAACCAAAGATTTCTTCTTGAAATCGTGATTACAGTACACTAATTACTTCGAGAGAATGGAATAAAGGCAAAGGAGCTCAGGCATTAATGAAGGCTTCCTCTTTGCCTGTATGGTTGTTTATTTTACGTAGCATTGAAAGCGTAAAAGGAAATTTCAAGCTAGGTAAAATAAACAACCTAACAGACACAGAAGCAATCTTAGGAAGTTCATCTTGTGGTTAATAAGTAAGATTCAATACTTTGACGTTGAGGAAAAAAGATGCACAAATATGCAGCAGTGTATAATCGCTCCTCATTAATTTTACTTTTTTTTTTTGAACAGATAATTGGCGGAAAATGCGTAGGGAATTAGAGTACTTAATTTTGTAAAGCAAAAAAAAAAATTTCCTTCATAAAATTAATTTTCCCTGATTTTTTGTAATTTTTTCAAAATTCCCTGATATTTCCCTGACTTTTCCCTGATTAATAAAGTTCCCTGACTTTTCCCTGATCTCCCTGATTTCCCTGATCTGTCGCCACCCTGTCTCAGGTCTTATTAAATAACTTAAGGATTTTAGTGTTTAAAATATTCTCTCACTAGTAGTTTTTCATGTTTCAATATTGATAAGCATTTCTGAACTGTTTTCTTCTTATTTTAATAGGTATTACTATTTATCATAGTAATTTAAGTTTTATAAACAATCGGCGAAAAGCTCTTTTTAGTGATCCAGAAAACCGGGAAATTCAGATATCTGGGATAGCTAAGGTCTCGAACTTCCGGGATAATAGGTTCTCTACTGTACTTCATTTTTTGTAAAAGGAAGTAAAAAGAATGTCATAGATCGGAAAAAATAAGACATGCTATATACATCATGGGATGACAAAAATATTGCAACATTTTAATTTGCATGTAAGTTGATCATTTAAAGCTCCATCAATTCAGGGTGGCGACAGAAACTGTGAAAAAAAGTTCCCTGACTTTTCCCTGATTTCCCTGATTAAGTTCACTAAATTTGCCTGATTTACTTTATCAATGATAATGGTTTTCTTTCTTTGCTCTACTTGAAATCCATTGTATGTTTGTATAAAATGCAGTATTTTAAATGTTTTAATTTGTGTAAAGTTGTTGAACTAAAGATATATTTTAAAAAGATGCTACTTTTTTAATAAAATGGTTAAAAAAAACATTTCAAGTCAATTTTTTGGGTAAAAAAACCTACAAAACAGTATATTAAATTTTTCTACATGGAAAGATTATAGAAAATTCAAAAAAAAAAAAACTTTACTTCCAGAAACCACTTAGCATAAAATTTTTTTAAGAAACTATTAAAATTACTCTTAAAAACATATGTGTATTTATGATAGAACTAAAAAATAATTGAAATTATTTTGCACTAAGTTTTCAAACAGTATAATAATTGTTGCAAGAATAACAATTAATAGTGAAAGATTAGAAGAAATGTAGTTATTCTTATATAACTACATTCGAACCTCCATATATCGAACTTCCACATATCGAAATTTTCTATATATCGAAATCCCAACAAATTTCTATGTTCATTACATAGAAAAATTGTTTCTATATATCGGAAAAACCTCCACTTCAGACTGTTTGTCTCATGAAAAATGAAAATTAGGGGAGAAAATTATGTTCACTAAAGGTTGCTACGAAACTCATAAGGAATCTGGGGTTGAGGGCTGCATAGATAGGTTGTTGCTCCGTTCTGGAGTTCTTAAATTCCCTCAAGTTTATTTTAAATCTAAGTTGTAACCAGTAACATTGTAAAATCAGTTTCAAGTTATCTTTTTTGTCTGTTGATTATCATTCTTAGTCTTTAGCTTCAGTAAAAATCATTCAAGTTAAGTAGATTGATTTTTTACTTTTCTCTCGATTACACTGTCAAAATGAAACCCCCCTCATGTTGCGAATCAAGTTAATTGCAGAAGAAAGAAGATGTATGACAGCGCAAAAATGTAATTTCTGTTAATTTTTTATTTTTCAACTTTTATTTAATCTAATGCTCGTATAAATTAGAAATTGGGTTTTGTACCCGAAAATTAGCTTTAATTTTAGTGTTTTAGGAGGTTTGTACGATAAAATAAGATCGTTTCTATATATCGAAATTTCTATATATCGAATTTTTTTCCAGAAATTTGCTACTTCGATATATGGAGGTCTGACTGTAATTGACATATTTAGGCAGAACAGATGAAACCATTTGACATCCATTCATAGGGAGCTTTTCTCTAATCAAGAACATAGGTTTTAATGAATGAATACATTTTAACAGTACAAAAATAAAGATATTTACTTAAGTACACAAGTTAACTCTGTTTCAAATGATTTCAGTATGTAACGAAAAAAAAATCTTAGACTGCTTTTGTAACAAACAACTTTGAAATGCAAGAAAGAAAAAAAAAAGAAGCAATTAGTTAATTTTAAAATATATAAAAGAAGAATACAACTTGGTTATAACATTAAAGAATCACTTAAGTCTGAAGAAAAGAAAACCTTTATAATCTGCGGTGACAACAAATAGTATAATGGCAAAAAACAAAGTTTTTTTTATTAAAAGTTCAATTTTAGCAATTGAATTAAAAACCCATAGAAGTTATAACTTTTAAGTTTTTATAGTATTAATTCAAAAACCAAAGATTTCTTCTTAAAATCATGATTATAGTACACTAATTACTTCGAGACAATGGAATAAAGGCAAAGGAGCTAAGGCATTAATGAAGGCTTCCTCTTTGCCTGTATAGTTGTTTATTTTACGTAGCATTGAAAGCGTAAAAGAAAATTTCAAGTTAGGTAAAATAAACAACCTAACAGACACAGAAGCAATCTTAGGAAGTTCATACTGTGGTTAATAAGTAAGATTCAATACTTTGACGTTGAGGAAAAAAGATGCACAAATATGTGGCAGTGTATAATCGCACCTCATTAATATTACTTTTTTTTTTTTGAACAGATAACTGGCAGAAAATGCGTAGGGAATTAGAATACTTAATTTTGTAAAGCAAAAAAAAAAATTTTTCTTTATAAAATCAATTTTTCCTGATTTTTTGTTATTTTTTCAAAATCCCCTGATATTTCCTTGACTTTTCCCTGATTAATAAAGTTCCCTGACTTTTCCCTGATTTTTCGCCACCCTGCAATTGGAATCGTAAATTTCGGTACAAAATTCTAAGTTTTTGCAAATGGAGGTTGTTTTTTTTTTTGAGGATTTGAAATAACAACAATGGTGATTAGGAGTACGGCTGGGGGGGGGGGGGGTTACACCCTGAACCCTTGTTTATAGAACAAATACAAATCACTGTAGCTGTTCGTGCTGCACTGAGGTTCACTTATGCAATTGAAAAACAGAATTATGCATAACTTAGGCATTTTTCTTGCTTATGACCTTCATAGTTTCATACATCTCAAATTTTGATCATTGTAATAGATTTTTGTCACAAAATAAAGAAAAAAATTGATTTTGAAAGAATAAAACATACATACTTTTAACTTGCCTGGTTAGAAGAACACTAAGACCAGTTTGACCCTGTTTATTTTTTGAAAGAAGCTTTGTTGTCTCAGCAACAACATCTTCACACACATATAACCCTACGCCATTGCATGAAGTTTCTGAGACCAGCAATAATTTTTTGACCACATCTTTTCCAAGAATGTTATCAAAAACAGCTTGTAAAAATTGGTCATTGCAGATGGAAAGTTTAAGTTTATCTCGATGCCAGACCAAAAGTCGACATTCTTCCAAAGCAGTTATAGACACCTAAAATATTTTTTAAATACTTTAGAGCACAGCAAAATAATCTTAAATAACCTTTAAGCAACTGAAACCAAAAAAGTATAGGTTAGGAATTTATAAATCTGTAAGTTTTAGGCAGCTTTTTTTTTTTTTTTTTTTTTTAAAGGATTGCGAAGAAGAACAGGGTGTTACAGAACAACAGGGATGCACCCAGGATTGTTTCCTGGGAGGGGCTAAAAGTTTTGCAAGGAGCTCCTATAAGTGAAGCATTTTGTGAGAACTGCTCCGAAAAATTTCTTAAGTGAATGCCTTAAGAATGAAATTTTAGGGGCGTTAACTTAACCCCCCAAAAATTTGCCTATATCGATTTATCGAATATTTTCCTATATCGATTTCACTGCATTATGACGATTTCCGCTTTTTGTATCGTAAACAACATCGTACCGTCATCGTTTAGCCAACAGTTCTGATATCGCCCTATATTGTTTCATGTCGTCTGACCGATGATGCAACCGAGAAATGCAGTCTTTGAAATTTGGTTTTTAAAACCTAAAAACCGCGAAAAAAAGAAATATATATATAAAACGCGGAAAATCGCTGATCCGCGGAAGATTTTCATCCCTTAACTTAAGGGAAGATGCGAAGGCTTTCGAGAACATTGCTAAATTGAAATTTCTAAATTCCGAAATTTATTTAAACAGTACTCTTGGTAACTTTGGAAATTGAAACCCAAAAAATACATTATCTTGCTATTTTTGGTGATTTCAAGGGTTTTCCTAGAAAAATTTTCGACATAGAGGGTCTAAATACACAATTTATAACTATCTTTGGTGTACCTAGGGATACAGCATAGGATATTCAGGAGTTCTCCGATTTAAAACAGATTTCGCAGCTACCGTTTGGAGATGATACACAAAGGAGGGAAATGCCGAAGTTGAGTACAGGAAATACTTTGGAAATAAAGTTCCCAAAACTCACTTTAGGCTATATTTGTACCCGTTGGAGTAGAAGAAGAAAGTAAGTAGCTCTCCCTCGCAATTTTTTTTTATTTAAAGTATTTGAAAAAAAATAAAAGACATCTTTGGTGAAATTTTGATGGAAATTGGAGAAAGAGTGCTCTCTCCCGGAAAATTTCTAAAACTCAAGGTTAAAAAACATAATTTTAGGCTCTCTTTGGTCAAGGGGGTTCGTCTTCATGCTTCTGGGAGGGGATTAAGCCCCTTAGCTCCCCCCTGGGTGCGCCCCAGCAGCCAAAATTTTCGGAAACGGGAACACAAAATTTTCTGATCACAAACACCCCTGATTCACACCCTTTCCACCAGAAGCTAAAAGTGATACCTTGTCATTTTAAACTAGAGACGTACCGAGTACTCGGTAACTACTCGGTACTCAGCCAAATTTTGATCAGGTACTCGGCCAATAAAGAGTAGTTGTAAAAAATTGAACTCGACTTGGCGGGGGCACTGCCGTGCCCCCAAATATTGTCCAAAGCTAATTTTACAATTAATAAAAAAGTGCAAGCATATAATATACTGCAATCATTTACAATTCAATCTTACAAGTCAAATTTAAATTTTGAGAATAATGAAGTTCGTTATGCTTCGATGGAGTAAATCTTTTGATACCCCAAAGTTAATGAAACTTATTTATTAAAAATGGGCAGAAAAGGAAAGTACAGAAAATATGAAATTTTTATATTGTTTTTGCCACACACAAAATTGTTTATAAGAAGCATAAAAATACCTTTTCTTAAAAAAATAAAGCAATGGTAAAAGCACAAATGTGCAGGAACACTGCAGACAGGAGTTTTGTCATTACAAGGAATGCTTTTTTCAATGCACAAAATATGAGCTTATGGATTTAAAGACATAAAACAAAAATCGGATTTTTTTTATTCATTAGCTCACATTTTATGCACTGAAAAAGACATTCCTTAAAATGCAGAAACACGTGTCTGTAGTGCTCCTGCACATTCGTGCTTTTAACGTTGTTTCATTTGCTTTTAAAAATTATTTACCTTTGGCGGACTAGAAGTATATAGATTGATATAATTTGTTTTATATAATTCCAACTTGATTAATCCTACTATTTTTAATTTGAAAAATAACTTATTTGTAAAATTATTGACACAAGCAAAATCTTTTAAATAACGCGTAATTGAATTTCAGCTGGAATTTTGTTTTAAAAACTATTATTGTGACATGGAGGTCTATACTATTACTCCAATGAATTCAAAATTCGTCACGTATGTGTCGTTGGTTCTTCTCAAAACATAATTGAAACTCGGTACTCAGTGACTCGGCCAAGTACTCGGTACTCGGCCAAAGTGCGACTCGGTACGTCTCTATTTTAAACTTTAACTAGTAAGCAAATATTAATCTTGTCAAATAGAATTAAAGTTATTGCAATATTAGGTCAGTATTTGTGTCACGGATGCAAGATCTTACAATATGGTTGTCCATACAGTCAGAGCCGAATTCAGCCCCATGCCACCCCTACGCAGATTTGAAACCTGCCGCCCCCTCTTTTTTGTTGGGTTGACATAAATTGAAGAGACTGAAATGGCGCATTTAAAAACACACCACTGTGTTCAAAAACTAACCATTACGGGTATGGGGTGTTTGTCATGTTCTCTTCTCTGAAAATGTTTGTTTAATGTTTCAAAATGTCTTTTTAAGTAACTTTAAAAATCACAAAAACTGGCCCTTCAAAAACTTTTTTTAAAGACGTGAAAAAAGAAGGGGGGGGGGGTGACAATATGGCTGCAGAGCACTTTAAAATGACAGAAGAATGCAACTGGGGTTTACAAATTAACTATGGCAGGTACGAGGTGTTTGTATTAGAAAAAAAACTGCAGGACCTTTTAGGAAGGCAAACGGGATAGGAAGGATATTGCTTTCTACCAAATTGAGCCATTTCTAGATGCTCGTAAATTCTGTGCATGAAATCGACGATAGCTAGAAAATTGATAAGTAAAATTGCGATGGAATATAGTGCGGTCCTAATACAATGTTACAGAAACAACCGCCACTGTAAAATTTCCCCCAGAATTTCGAAGATGATTCTGTGCAAGTAAACTATTAGCAGTTCCTGGAATATATGATTTACTCATCAAGACACCTGTTCAAGGCTGTGGGGACAGAGATTTTGATCCTCAAATAACCTTCAAAGTCTCACCAGTGACAATGATTGAGAAGAAGATAAACAAGTTTTGAAAAGGCAAAATAACTCTAGGTTCCGCAGAGATTAGCAAAAATGCTTACTGTAAAAGTTTTGCACTTAGGAATTTTGAGGTGTCGGGAATAAAGGGTAGAAACAGAAAAATCGTCAATTAAAGAAAAAAAAATATATATATATATATATACATATACATATATATATATATATTTAAAATATTTAAAAAATGAAATGATATGTGCATCACATGACTTTCTTTTACTCCACTTCAATGATAAAAGTGCCTCAGAGTAAGCAGGGAAGCAATTTAAATATTTTCACCCTAAGTTTGTAGTGAACCGAAGAAAAAAAAATAAAAAAACCTTTTTTTATACAGAAATTTTTTTCCCAATATTGTAAATTTTAATGTGATTCAATGGTTAACTCTCTAAATATCACCAAACTGAAATTAGATTTTTTTTTTTAATGATTCAATTAAAAAAAGACAGCCACATTTGACGCCAAGTTGGAGACAAAACTTGGTGATATATCACCAAGTGTTTGTCAAATTATAACACCACTTGAGTTTGCATTGAAATTAACAATGATTTCCCCCCAAAAAGGCATATAAGACCCCCTTGGGAACATCCGATTGCAGCCAAAAAGGAAGGTGCACAACTAGACCCCATTAGGAGTCTACGTACCAAATTTCAACTTTCTAGGACATACCGTTTTTGAGTTACGCAAGGCACATACACACATACATATGTCAAACTCATTGTAAACAACTCGGGGATGGTCAAAATGGATATTTCTGGTGTCTATACGTTCTTAGGCATGTATCCACGAGTGGTCGAGTTGAAAAAAAACTCAATATTCATTCGGGGCGAGCAAATTGGAAATTCAGGTCAATTTATGAGTAAAAATTTTTTTGCGAATAAAATACTTCCTTTATTATGTAAAAGGAAGCAACCCGATTGTGGCATACACAGTCTTTGGCAATGTACTTCGGCAGCTTCTCCCCCTTCTTGCCGTCTGCGACGGTCATTAATTTGTAACCAGTATATCAATTTTTAACCTGACGCATCTCTGGAATTTCAGGGTTCGTACTCCATTTCAGAAATAAAATGAAGGAGTTTTGGAGGAGTTTTGAAGGAGTAAAATGAGATTTTGAAGGAGTACTTTTAGGCTGTCCTTAAATGATTTCCGACTTTTTTTTCAACATATTTAATTCCCTTCCCCTTTGTCACAAAGTGTTTCACTTCACCGTTCCCTTGTCACACCCCTTGTCACATTTTTCATAAACATATTGTTATAGTAACTGTGTGATGTCACTTTTCTGCGATTTACTAAACATTTTTTTCTTGATACAATCACTTAATATAGTTCATGTACTTTTAAATATTTAAATAATAATTAGTCAAACTGACTTTTATGGCCTGAGTGTGTGGCTGGCTTCACTTATGAAATGTCTTAAATCATTTATTAGTATTTTCACCTTCAACTTTTATGACTTCTATAATCAACTATCATATCTTTATGAAAAATATAAATATTTGAAATTACAACATTCAAATCGCCCTTACACCTTCACTCTTACGACCAAGTTAAGTTGTTGATCGACATATTTTAAATTACTGCCATAGAGGGAGGTTGTGTAGTCTTGAACTAAAAGGAGTTAAAACCAAAATGAAGGAGTTTGAAGGGCCCTTCAAAAAAATTTACTAAATGAAGGAGTATTGGAGGAGTTTTGAAGGGAGTGTATGAACCCTGCATTAACTCGAATTAGTTAATGAACTTATATTAATCTTCAGCATGGCATGCTTCAAGAACCATTCCATTGCCAGTCCACCACTTCTCTAAACCTGGTTCCCATGTCTACGCTCTCAACCAGAAGCTTGAACCATTCAAAGATAGAAACACTTCCACTTAAAGCATAAAAAGAGAGAGAAATTATAAGCACAGGGAAAAATGGCCATAATTTTGCTGAGCCGAAAGGTGGGCTAAGGAAAAAGGAGAAGCGTCAGGCTGCCAAATAGCAACTGTCTAACGACCTAAACGACAAGGAGGAGACTAGTTAGACATCTTCATAAAGCTCAAAACTCGCGGTCGCCAGTCGCCAAATGCGACCAATTTTCAAATTTTGGCGACCATTATTTTCACTTCAGTCGCCAATGTGGCTGCCATTCGCCAATGCAACCTTCCCTATAGTCTTGACATATGACCTTTCCCCAAATTCTTTTGTCCACTAAAAGTTCGGCTATCGGATCTTCGTAGATGAAGGAGGGAAAGGGGGGTGGAGTATTGTCCAATTGTGGTTAATTGTGCTATGTGTTCTTGTTCTAAATAGAAAAGGGTCATTCCGTGTCAGATCATCACACGGTTTAGGACGGACCGTCACAGAACTGGATGAAACTTGGTACATGAAGAGATTTAGCCCAGTTATGAATGAAAATGCTAAAAAAAAAATTTCTTTCACCTCATTCAAAAGTTATTAAATATTAATTATTCAAATTTTCATCAAAAAATGCTACACTTTGAGACGGTTAAATCTCATTTTCTCAGAAACTATAACAGATACAAGCTTGAAATTGGTCTTGTTTTGAAGCTCTTTTAATGTGCTTTAATTTGATGTGCAACTTGATAAAATCAAAAAATAATAATTTTGAAATTTAATTAAATTAAATTTTAAAATTTTAATTTTTTAAAAATGGACAATTTTAAAATTCTGAACAAATTTACAAAATTACTTTGTGTTATCCTCTAGCATATTACCAAGTTTCATAATGGGATCTCAATGGGATCAGATGATACAGGGAGGACAAGTTTTACATATATCAAAGTTTCTGCATTTTTGGACAAAATACCTTTCTGATGGATTACTCAAATATTATTCTAAGTTATTAAATTAGCACAGGAAACTATAAATGAACTGCTAATAGTAATGTAAAACCTTCTAATGTCTTACACCTACTTTAAAATTGAATGAAATTAAAATAATAATGGAAATGAAATAAAATAACTGAAAGTTAAAGAAATGAAGTTTGCACAGCAGAAGACAAGGCTTGAATGCTGACTGAAGATAGTTTCAACAGGAATTGTGTATTACAGAACAAGAAAGTATTATAAACACCAGAAAGAATCCCTCTATCCCCCCCCCCCTTTTTTGTGGAAGGATCATTTTGTAATCCCAAATATACCCTCCCCCTCCCCTCTCCTAAAAATTTTCAGATCATCTTCATCCCTTCACCCCCCCCCCAAATAAATAAATAAAAATGAACATTTTATGCTCTATTTGACAAGCATTTCTAGAGGTTTAGTTTCCCTCTTCATGTGCTGGTTTTCTTTTCTAAAAAAAGACAACAAGAAGAAAAGAAAACATTATGACTTAAACAAAACAAAAAAAAAAAGGATCTTGCAAAAAAAAAATAGTTTCAGTTTTATTCCTTCCAAAAGTCTAGACGCTTTTGATGCAAGGGCACTTTTCTTTTTGTTCAGTTAATATGTGTTACAAAAGAAGTTCATGTGAGTGTACTGCTTTTGATTATTTTTGGAAGGGGTTTTGGTAACTTAAGGTGCAAAATCCTTTCTTTCAAAAAAATATTGTCGCCCCCATGCCATAAAATTATGACAGGCTTTTATTAATTCATTTCTCCCTTTTCTTTAATATTAATAGTAGCTATTATTTACTTATTTATTTTGTGTACTCTAAAATTAATATTGCTACAAACAATTATTTTGGCAAATTTTACAAAAACAAAATTTGATTATAACCTCCCCCCCCCCTTTTTTTTGGAATTAGTAAGTTATCTTTTGAAACTAAAGGGGGGGGGTGCATTTGATATTTTATGGTACTGCTGACTGAACTCCACAAGAAAAAACATGAAACATGTTGAAAAATTGGTCAATCCCAAACCAGTGAAAGGTGGAGAAAAAAGCAGTGAGGCAGAACGAACCATTGGATCTCATTCTCAATAGCCACCCCCAGTCTGTTTCATTTTGTTAGCAAAGGGGATGAAAAGGGTAGCTTACTGTTTCAGATCTGAATTTGTAGTGGATTATTTTAAGTTCACATCCCAAGAGAAAATATTTTCTTTTTTTTCCCCTTTCTTCCTTTCCTATTTTAAAATTTTATTTCTTTTTAATTTATTTTTCTCAATAAAATGAGATTTAGATGATTAATATTTTTATTAATGAGTTATTTTTCAGGAACAAATCGTACTAAGAAAAACTTCATTTCTAGTAGACAGTTCTGCATAAAAAAGTGAACATGTTTGAAGCATATTTATTTATTTATTTATTTTTTTGCACATAAAATAATAACTATTCAGCACAATAACCCATATTTTGGCAGATATGTGAAACTTGTCCTCCCTGTATCAACTGATCCCATTAAGATCCCAATATGAAACTTGGTGAGATGTGAGAGGATAACACAAAGTAATTTTGTGATTTTTTTCAAAATTTTAAAATTGTCCGTTTTTGAGAAATTTAAATTTTAAAATTTATTTAAATTTATTTTAAATTAAAAAATTTTGAATTTCATTAAGTTGCATATCAAATTGAAGCAGATTAAAAGAGCTTTAAAACAAGACCAATATCAGGCTTGTATCTTTTATAGTTTCTGAGAAAACAAGGATTAAGTCTCAAAGTGTAGCATTTTTTAACAAAAATTTGAATAATCAATAATTAATAACTGCTAAATGAGGAGAAAGAAAAATTTTTTTTTAGCGTTTTCATTCATAACTAGGTTAAATCTCTTGATGTACCAAGTTTCATCCAGATCTGTGACGGTGCGTCCTAAAATTGCTCCAAATTGTGTTGATTTGACGTGGAATGACTCAAAACAAAAATCGCAATGACGATGACAAATTCGTTACAAAACTTCTATTTCGAAAACTCTGTTTTCTTTACACGCGATCGTAAAAATAGACAAATTTCATACACCAATTTATAAAATTATGCTTTTTTGATCTTAAATTTATTTTTCAACTTTATTTCTCCTTAACAAATGGCTATTTCTTCGTTTTGCGGTATTTTTAAACTACGCGTTTTCAAAATGGCATCGCGCGTTTTCAAAATGGCATCGCGTTGTTATTGGTCATTTTTACCAGTTAAGACGAAAATGTCCTTTCCAAAATAAAAAGAATTGAAAAGAATTAACTTGTACATTTGGTTTACATATGAATAAACAAAAATGGCGCCTTTGAGTCAAAATGCACCGAGACAAGGTAAAAACGATATCGCTAAAAAAAAATTTTTTTTTGTAAGATTTTTGATTTTTTTGTTTTAATCATATTGTTTGTTTTTCCTTTTTAAAATATAAAACCTACTGGAGGAGAGGACATATCCGTTTATTTACTTTATTTCTCCTCAAAAAAGTTATTTTTAAGTTTCGCGGTAAATTTTCAAAATGGCGTCCCGCGTTTTCAAAATGGCGCCGCGTTGTAGATTGTCCATTTTCACCAGTTCAAAGAGGAAAATGTGTGTTCCAAAATAAATAAAGAGAAGTACTATCGTATTTATAAAACACATAAATAATTTAAAAAAATGGCACCCTTGCCTCTAGAGAAGGTGGAAAGAATACGGCTGAAACCCTTTTTTTCTTCTGCTGGATCTTTTATTTCATTTTCTGGTTTTATTTTCGTTTTTTTTATATTGTTTACCTTTCTTTCATTTATTCATTTTTTGACACTCAGGCTTCGATTTTTATAAAATTCTGCATGCATTTGTAAAAACAAAAAAATATTTTTGCAGAATCGCAAATGGTTTAGGTTTTACATTCTGTTCAAGTTTTTGGTATTTTGTTGTTTTCTTTATCAAGGAACTAATTCCTGTTTTGGTTGAAAGCCGTGATGTTTCTAGAAGTTTTGAAAGCTGAAAAAAATTAATAATAATAATAATAATCTTTTTTATTTATTTATTTTTTTTATCTTGAAGTGTTTTGCTTAAAGATAAATTAATGCAGATATAGTTTGCAAGAGAGATGTTAAATAATATCTGGGCAGGGGTGCCCGTTCTCCCCAAGTTCAATCCCCCCCCCCTCTCCAAAATTTTTCCTCAACCCTCTTTTCCTTTTTTATTTTTAGCTCGCTTTTTATTTTATTATTTTTTTAAGGATTTTTTATTTACTTATTTATTTTTAATTATTATTTTATAAGAAACGTTCTTTGCTACGCCAATGACATATACACACATACTAAATAAATAAACGGAATAAAATGAATTAAATAATTTAAATTAAAATAAAGTTTGGCTATCATTTTTTGAGATTTGGTAGCCATTGGCTACCAATTCAAAATTTGAGTTTTGAGGTATACATCTTCACTAATTAAAGTCGCACAATTATAACAGTTAGCTAAACATGTAGCCAGGAAAATTACAAATCTGTCTACGCTTAGTTTCCTGTCGTTCACCAGCAGTAGAGATGACATAAATAGATAGTCGCATACAATATTTATTAATTTTAGATTGTTCAAAAATTACCTGATAGTTATCGTTTGTGCAAACACCAAACCATTCAGGAGAATCAAGAAATTGCTTGGAATCCACAATGTGCAAGGCATGACCATGTTGGGACACAACTAATCTGAAAAGACAGAGGTGATATTGAAATGGAATTTGCATTGCATTAAGCTACATTAAGAAAAATTACTTAATTAGATGAATTTGAAAACATGAAAATGAAATGCTTGTATTCATGATTTTCAGATAACACCAATTAACATATGATTTGTTCTGCACATGTCTTTACCTTATTCTGAAGTACTTTCAAATAAGGAATCCATATCTGCTATCAAAAGTTTGCTATGACATATAGTTTTTAAGTTATTATACTGTCAATATTCTATTTTTATATTTTTTAGACAGATTTTGATCAGGCAACACAGTATTTAATCATAAAAATAACATAAAAATCTTGCTGGCCAGATCTTAAATTTTTGGCCATTTTAGTTTTTTGTAAAATGTTGTGAAAAGTACTGCAGGGAAGATGCAGATTAAAACTCGCTTTTGCAGCAGTAAAAAGGTTGAATTTGCTGCGGCTTTGGCAGTAAAATTGTGAATTTAAGGTATACAAAATAAAAAATTAATTTTTGTAGCAAGTTAGAGCAACTGCATATCTCACACACACTAACATGCATTAGACACGTAAAAAAATAAAAAAAGGAGTTCAAGGGATAAAAACTCCATAACTCCAATTAATAAGTCGATATTCACTTAATCTCACTTTTTATTATTTTCTGATAATATTTCATTATTGACAAGCCATGCCCTATTCCACTATTGCTCACCTAAATTTACTTCACTTATTTACTTTGCTACTTTCATGCACATTTTAGTTACTGTGCTTCTACCTTAAAGACCCAATTATCCGCTATAAATGGATTGGTTGAAAGGTGGATAAGCTAATTCAGAGAAGAATACGGAGGGTTATATAAGAGCTGACAACATTTGTTTTTATTCAATTATTTATTTTTTTTTTTATTTGAATTTGGAAGAACTAAAGAAATTAAATATTAAAATTTGGAAAACTTATTTGTTCATTTTTACCACTTCAATGGTGCCTTTTGCTGAATCCAGGGTTGGGTTTTGGACTGTCCAAAACTGGTTTAGGACAGGACAGGTGGTTTTTACCGCCCAAAACTGTCTAAAAGTGTCCGATACTGTCCAAAACTATGATAAAGTTAAAGGGGTGTAATCTAATCAAGTCGTATTGACTGCAATATTCGTAATGCATAAATATAGACATAACCAAGGTTTAATTAATAAGTTTTTTATAATATTTTTTTCTAAAATGTTATTTTAAAAAATATTTTACTTAAAAAAATTGGCAATAACTACTACATAAGAACTTTCTTATGTAACCGTTGGTAGAGTTATGAGAGGAAATTCACAACACTACCCTGACAACTAATTTCAGTTCCATTTATAATTGAAAGGAATATTATTAAATGTGCAATATTTAATGATGAAAAAAAAAGCTTAATTTTTAAAATGATTTTTGAAAATAAGTTTTACATGATGTTTTAACCAAAATTATTTTTACATCATAGATTAAAGAACAAGAAATTGATAATAATTAAACACTTATATTGTAAAACTTGTGTTATTCTTTTTTTTTTTTTTTAGATCATATTTTTTAATACATTCTGAAACCACAAAAAATTGTAACTTATTGCATTTAAGTCGATTATTGCACTGTATTTTGAACACTTTCTTTTCACACATGCATAAATGTCGAAAAATTTGGTCTACGGAGGAAAAAAAAACTACTGCATACAAATTTAAATTTTTAATAAAGAATTTAATTTCTACATAATTAGATTAAAATCAGCTGCATAAATAAACTACATATATATTTATACTTGAATGTTCACATAGAATAAATATATGTGTCAAAAAAAAACATTTTTGACACATTTTGTTCCGTTTTTGATATTTTCTCTCAAAATAGTTTCTCAAGAAATAGTTTTGGACACTTTCGGACACAAGGGCTTTGAACAGGATGATAAAAACTTGCCAACCCTGCTTTAATTTGCACACATGCATAAACATGGGGAAATTTGGTTGCTATTATCAAAAAAAAAAAAAAAAACCCACTAATGGGAAGAAATTGAAATTTTGATCAAGAATTCAACTTCTATGTAACTAGATTCAAATCAGCTGCATAAATAAGTTGAATATTTTTCATTGAATTAATGTTCAATATAAAAAATTACTTTGATACATTTTTATTCTGTTTTTGATGCTTTCTCACAGAATGCAATTTTCCTAAAAATATAGTTTTGGACACTTTCGGACAGTTTTGGACACAAGGGTTTTGGACAGGAGGGTAAAAACCAGGGTTTTTACCGTAATGTCCAAAACCTTGCCAACCCAGCTGAGTGCATTTTAATTAAAGCTTTATGTTTGTTAAGTTGAAGTGCAGGTTCCCACTGAAGCAAAATTACCCGATTTTATCTTTACTGATTTAAAAAAAACCTCTAAAAATATGGAACAGAAATGAGGAAGGATAGCCATCGTTAACTTTTCCCTCTTGCAATTCTAAGTTCTTTTCTTATGAAACATGAGAAAAGATCATTAATTTGTAATTTTTAGTTTCTAAAAAAAGAGAGGTCAAGGCCCCTTTACATTTAGAAATAAGGGGGCAGTTGCTCCTCTCCTCCCCATTCCCATACGAGCTGCCTATGCTTTTACCCCCACACTTAAAGCACTATTATCGCAAAGTTAGAATTACTTTTGGAGCAGCTCTTCAAAATTGCCAAACAGAAGTCAAAAGTTAAAATGTTTATTACCTACGCTATGGTACCGTATATATTCAGGTGATGTTGACTTCTTTACTTTGAGGTGGAAAATCAGAAAAAAAATCCAAAACCCCAATTTTTTAAAAAATGGGAATGTTTTGCCACAACTTTTGAAAATCAAACGTTTAAAAAGAAGGAAAACGAAATGTAATGAGCATACGATCCAAAATGGGCAATTTTATACTTTTGCACAAAAAGAATTCATTTATACGATTGCAATTTCTGCAACTGGTTTGATTTTTATTGCTTTATTATTTTGAGCTAATATCAAGAAAGTTTTGCACTGTAGTCATTTCACATGCATTTTTTAAAAATAAGCATGTTTTTCCTCAACAATTGGGTGTATATTTACTTCTTTAGCGTTTGTCTAAAAGATTTGGACTGAAATCAGGAAAATGTTCTTAATATCTAGTGTTTTTTTTTCCCAAAGAACTATTGAGAGAAACTTTTGGAAGTCCTGCCTTGAGGAAAAGTCAATCCCCTAACTTTTAACCTCAGTTTTTGTACTCTAAATTTCTTGATCAATATGCAAGTTTATATAGTAGTTTGTCATGGGTAATGCTGTAGTTGTGAGTAGGGGGCATCTTCCGAAATATATGGTTTTTTTATTGTAAAAATAATGCAACTGAAATGAAAATTGTTTCGGACTGCCTTTTCTTTTGGCGAGTCTCCTTAAATATTTTTTTTCCTAACTGCAACATTAATCCTGGGAATCAAGTTCAATGTGACAAGTCTTATACATTGTCTTACCTTCCAGATAAAACTAATGATAGTCGATCTACTTTGGTAACGTTTTCAACACAATAAGGTTCACGAGGTTTCAAAGACTTGATTTCTCTCATACACTGTATGGCTCGCTTAAACTCATGTCGAGATACTCGAAGAGGTTGAAAAAGTTCGCGGTAGACACCTTCCAACTCTACACTGAATTTACAAGGCCTTAATAAGTATAAAATTATTGTCATTTGAATCAAATTTACTACAGTAAATACTGCATTCCATAAGAAAGTATCCAAGGCACAGAGTATGATCCAACCCCAGAGAGTGAAAAATAGAGATCCTATCATCAAACATGTTCTCATATACAACAAACCATGGATACCAATGGGAGCTAAGTATGACAGAAATAAAAATGCATTCGCTATTTGGAATAAAATGTGATTTGGTGGTAGCCACTGATTGAAACAGAAAAGCCAATCCAAATCTGACGATGAAGAATTACTGATGTTAGCAAAACTTTCGATGATGTTTACTGTGACATTGTCTGGATGACTCAGAATAGGAAAAAGTTTAATAAGTTTTGCATCTTCTGTACCATTAAAAACAAGCCCACTCATGCTCAAAACAGAATCATCTTTTTAATCCAATTTAAGAAGTTTGTTCATAAGCATTCTCCATTTTTTCGCGAGTTCAAACTGAAAACAAAATTGGGTACGATGTGCTCCATAACATGCATGAAAAACGATAAATAACGTGCCATTGGTTTTACTACATAGGAAAGCGTAAATTAACAGCTATTAACTGACAACAATAAGTGTAAATAATGATACGAGAAAATTCGTACATAAAAAACTAAACAAAGGTCAGTTCGCGAAAATTTAACACTGTCCGCCATTGCCAAATGGTATTAACTAACTACCGTAATAAACGTAAAATTAATGATTTTTGAAATTATTACGGCAATCATTACCAACATTTTCATTAAAAAATGCTACTATGTTTTTACTTTTTGCATGTATGATTTTTTTAAAGCATAATTAGCTTGAAAGAGTCAACATGAACTCAAGTAAGCCAATCCTAATATGATATTTTACCCACGTATGTAAATTTCACACTAGGATTAGCAATATGCGTTGAAAACAGATTGGGGGGGGGGGGGTGCTGTGCCCCTTTGTCGGATTAATTGATATCACCTCAAACATTATTGAATGTCGACTAAAATTTCGCTTTTAGAGCTATGAAAGGGAAAATTGCCAGTTCCATATCCCGGCCTTTTCACCCAAAGATTGCCTAAAATCGCGTTTTTAAGATTTCAATGGGATACTTTCACGCCGAGAAGAAGAACACCGCGGATACGGCTCCTTATCCTTATGCAAAACAAACGCATAATGCATATGGTAATGTTAAAGGTATTGGGAGCGTGGCGTTAGCTGTCGAAATTAGGTTTTTTCGTAAAGAAAAATGCTAACAAGCAGTTGTGCGTGCAGATGAACGAATAATGATGATAAAGAAGAATGCATGGAGCAGGAAATATCCCTCAAAATCCTTCCACATTCAACTACAGAGCTAAAAAAATAAATCGGTTGTCAATGTCAAATCACGATATTCAAGGTTGTCACGACGGCCATGTATGACCACAAGGATTTTATCGGACTAAAAAAGAGTATTGAAAACTGATGCTGTGTCAACTTTTTCTTTCTTTTTGTGCAAGCCATCTTGTAAGAAGGAGGAATACAAATTTTATGCCTCGAGCTGCTGAAGCATAGTAAGTTATTTCGTCATTAATCTACACTTTATAGTCGTTATGTTTACATCAGTTTTGCCCATGTAACGTTGAATGATATGTATAATACTTCTTGAATTTTCATTTATTCCCGTTAAAAAAAAAAATCAAATAATGGAATTTTTATAAACAAATCATTCATTTTTTTTCAGTTATTTTTTTTTTTAGCTTTGAGTATTAAAAAATGATGTTGTAAACTTGTCTCACTATTAGTACAAAAAAAAAAAAAACTATACCACCAAGTGCAAAAAAAACTATAAATTATTTTCTCTTGTTGAATAGAAAGGTTTATTCTACTAGTCCTGCAATTACCTGAATTCATTCTTATTTCCTTCATCCCTGAACATTAGTTCTCAGGTTAAATAAATTTTCAACATTCATATACAGCTCATGCATTCCATTGATTCAGGTATATTAATTGTAAATTCATGTGATATTTGTCAAGTAATATAAATACTGTACAAAATTTTAATGATTAAAACTAGTCTTTGGAGCTGTGCCATATTTATATCTTTTAAATCTTAGTAATTTCCTGCTGAAGAGATGAAGAACACTTATCATTCTATATTTGTTATTGGATGATTAAACATATTTTCTATACTGTATACATATTATGTGATTCGCCAAATCTTGTACCATAAATTGAATGCCAAGCAGTGCACCTTCAATGCAAAATTACTTTTCTGAGTACCTACAGGTCTGCTTTACTGTTATACTATGTTCGGTGTGAGGGCCCAACGAGAATACAAACATTTTTGACAAAGCTGTTGAAGTGAAATTAAGAAGTGCATTTCAACCAATGTACAGTACAGTAGTCTCGTTAATCAAATTTAAAAATTTCTTTAAAAATCCTGTTTTTAAATAGATATGATTTTAAGTTATGAAAGTAAAAATATAACTCTGAGTGCAGGAAAGATTCCATTTATATTTTGATCTATTAATAAAGCATTTTCATGACCGTGCTTCATTGAAATGTCACTTGTGTTTGAAACAGAAGATAAGTAGACTAATTCTTTGTTAGGAAATACAGTCAACTCTCGATAACTCGAAGTCCCATGGGCTAAAACGTTCGAGTTGTTGGTACTTCGAGTTATGGGGAATTTTCACAACAGTCTCAAAAGTTTGGCATCTGATGAAAACTTCGAGATAAGGAATATTCGAGTTATTGAGATTTGACAGTAATGTGGAAAATTATTCATATGTTTTTAAATGTCTTGTAAACAATTCTAATTTTTGTAACAAAACATAGTTTTTTTTTTTTTCATCCCGATACAAAATTGTTATGCCTCTTTAAGGATCTCTTTCGCTTTTTATACGTAGTATCCTGATTTTTGATTCTCCAGCGTTACGAACGGGACATTTTTTCCGAAAATCGCTCATTTGTTCATTAATATTCTTGCATTTTCAACAATTGCTTATTTGTGTTTTTTTTTTTTTTGAGCAATAACGATTGCTAATTGTTTTCATTTGACCGTCCTTGGCGTTGTGGTTCCTTTTTCAGCTTGGACCGGGAGCCTCTGCAGGCGCGGCTCCTCTGGTCCTAACCAATGTCCTCTAAAATCAGCTCGGCGGTGGTGTTCATATCCTACTTACACACACGCTCATACACTCACACATGCTTTTACACACATACGCACGCGCCTTCGTGCATACACACAGGTCTACGCACACACACAAGCCGACACATGCACGAAGGCGCTCCTACATACACAAAACTATAAACACGTAACCGCCCAGGCCCAGGAGAAGGGGCAGGCTTGGAGGGACAGGAGCCGTTTCCAGAAACAATAACTCCAATGAGTAGGGTCCTGTTGCAACTCATGATTGCGAAAAACATAGTTTGGATTCAAAATTTCATAATTCAAATTAATTTTTCTTTTCTTTTTTTTGTCAAATGTTGAGTTTTGATAACTTTTCTACGATTTTATTCATTTCTTTTATTTAAAATATTAGGCAAAGGACAAAGTGTGCTAACTCAATGAAGGCTTGCATCCATGAACATTTTTGAGAACCAGTCAATTCAAGTAAATGTTTTTCTTTTGGACATTAAAGTATCACACTAGAGGTATTACTTTTAATATCTTTTCTGTTTATAAATGATTTTTTATTTTTCAAAGTAAATAAAATATTTGTGTAATGTCCTTACATAAAATTGATTTTCCAAACACAATTTTGTATTTTTTAGTTTCCTGCTGCATTTTCAGATGGATGAACATTTATAAATGGAGAAATGTTCCAATTCTTACACCTTCATTGGATACATACCTGGTATAAAGTTTTCCCATTAGTTAGAACTATCTAACAACTCTTGTAAATGATTATTACACCATCAATTCTTAATGACATTTTAAAAATAGTAGCAAATAGCTTTTCTTTTCTGTGATGGAAATATACCTCCTGGGGAACCCGCCTTGCTTCTGCAAAAAGGGGTAATGCGCTTATTGCATCATACCTCCAAAGTGGCATCCCCACTAGAGTGCTTTTGATCTTAGGTCATGTTCAGAAGCTGTTTAATGATGCTCCAGTCTGGATGCCACTTTAAGGTAGTGTGGAAATTGATGCAGAACTTTATCTTTCTTCAAAAACCATTACAAATACAAATGTGACGACCAGCAACAGGCTGTGGGCCCAGCTAGGCTGGTTCTAGTCAATTAATTAGTCCGCAATGAAGATCAATGGCTCTCTTAAAGCTATCCACTCCCTTGCTCATTACCGCCTCTTCCGGTAAGCTATTCCAAGTGCCCACGACCCTGCTAAAGTAGTAGTTTTTCCTGATTTCCAAGTTAGCCTGAGATTTAAATAGCTTTAAACAATGACCCCTTGTCCTGCTTTCCCCGCAAAAATTTAACCCATTTACATCTTTCATTTTGATAAATTTAAATAACTGAATCATGTCCCCTCTGACTCTCCTTTGCTCCAGGCTATACATGTTAAGCCTATTAAGTCTGGTATCATAATCTAACTCTGAGAGTCCCCTTACTAATTTAGTTACCCTTCTTTGAACCCTTTCCAATACAAAAATATCTTTCTTCAGATAAGGCGACCAAAACTGAATAGCATACTCCAAATGAGGTCTTACTAAACTCCTATATAAAGGCAGAAGAACTTTCTTAGATTTGTTTGAAATAGATCTATTGATAAACCCAAGCATTTTGTTGGCTTTGTTACTAGCAATACTGCACTGTTGACTAAACTTGAAGTCCTGATTTATAAAGATACCCAGATCCATAATATTTTCTGCCTGATTTATGACTGAACCCTGTAAACGATATCTCATACGCTTATTTCCATGACCTAAGTGTAGCACTTGACATTTCCCTACATTAACTGCCATACCCCATTTATCTGCCCACTTAGTAATATGATCTAAATCCTCTTGCAGCTGTTTTACTTGTTCTTCATTTTCGACAACCCCCATAACTTTTACATCGTCAGCAAAACAATTCATGCTTCCAGAAATATTTTCATTGATGTCATTCATAAATATAATAAACAAAAGAGGCCCTAAAACTGATCCCTGAGGAACCCCACTTAAAACATCACTCCAATTGGAATGATTTCCTCTCACAACTACTCTTTGCTTCCTACCAGTAAGCCCATTTCTAACCCAAAGTAAAGTTTTTCCTCCTATTCCTATGTCAGCTAACTTGCTGAGAAGAGCAACATGCGGTACCTTGTCAAAAGCTTTTTGAAAATCAATATAAACAACATCCACACATTTTTTTTGTTATCTAAAGTTGAGGTAACCTTGTCGTAGAAATGCAATAAATTAGTAGTACAGGATTTACCTTTCCTGAAACCATACTGTAAACTAGTCAAAAGACTATTAGTCTCTAAGAACTTCATGATCTTAATTTTGATCAAAGTTTCCAAAATCTTACAAATCATTTAAGTCAAACTTACAGGTCTATAATTCCCAGCAATACCTTTAGACCCCTTCTTGAAGAGTGGCGTTATGTTAGCCAGCTTCCAGTCCTCTTGCACCGTCCCCGAGTTGCTCATTGAAAATATTCAAAATAACATCCACTAATTCCTCTGCACATTCAACTAAAATTTTTGGATAAATATTATCTGGTCCCGGAGCTTTAGTTGCTTTAATCTTTTTCAAATGAAATAAAACCTCCTCCCTGGAAAATACAAAATCCTCAAGCTGTATAATAGCTTGTGTCTTGTTAGTGTCAACTGTTGAGATACAGTTATCGTTAAACACACTGGAAAAAAAGTTATTTAGAACATTTGCAATATCCCTATCGTTTTGGATTAAATTTCCATACTCATCAACCAAAGGCCCAATTTGACTGTTTCGAGCTTTCCCAGAATTAGCGTAAGCAAAAAACCTCTTAGAGTTCCCATCAATGTCATCTGCCAGCCTTTGCTCCAATTCCCTTTTCTGAATCCGTACCAAATACTTAAACTTTTGCCTTGCCTTACCATACTGGAGCCTCTCCGCACTCTGACCAGTTTCTTTAAACTGACGAAAAGTGGCTTGCTTATAATTAAGAGCTTCTTTAGTCTCCCTGGAGAACCACATGGGCCAAATTTTGGTACTAACACCTTTTCTCCTAAATGGAACATAATCACCAACCGTATTAGCAAGTTTATCCTTAAATTCCGTCCACTGCTGATCTACGTCGCTATTATCCAATCCTGACGAAAAAACCTCTTTCAAGCTCTGCCTAAGTGCAGCAAAATCAGTGTTTCTGAAATTGGGCACAAACCTAAAATTATCATCTTTGCACACTTCAAATTTAACCCGGAACCTAATGCTGTTATGATTACTATGTTCAATATGCTCCCCTACACACAACCCCTGAACAAAACTACCTATGTCACAAAAAACTAGATCCAAAATCGCCTCCTCTCGAGTTCCCTGAGTTACAACTTGATCTAAGAAACAGTCACCAATTACTTTTAAAAATTCCTCTTCTTTGCCATTACCAGGATAAAAATTATTCCAATCAATACCCGGAAAATTGAAATCCCCCATTATGATAACGGATCCCTTACAGGACATGTCACTAATAATACGGTACATCTGTTCATCATGTCCCTGGTTTGAATTAGGTGGCCTATAAATGTTTCCAAAGCTATAGTGCCTAGAAAGAGTAGTGTGTCGACCGGCGCTTTTTTCCCCACGATTCTTGAAGACAAATTGTATGAAAACCGCTAGATGGCAGTGCGGTCGAGATGTACGTTCAATTTCGCGGTGTTTACATTAGTAGACGTGGGATTTTGTTACAATTTAGTTCCGGGTTTCTCTTTTTTTACCTTTATTTCGTGAATATTTCATGAAACAGCGTTTAAGGCTTTTAATGGAGGCATCAAAGTTGAACGTTGGATAAAATAAAGCTTCATCTTGTTTCGTACCAGGGTGCAAAAGTGGATACAAAACATGCAAGGAAAAAGTTACGCTTTTTAAAACTCGAGCAGATGAAGAAAAACTAAAGTGGAACTCGTTAATTCCCAGGTTAGATAAAGTTTTTGATAAATATTGCTCATTTTGTGCTCTGCATTTCGAAAAACATTTTATTGAAACGCATTTTAAGCATATTATAAATGGTGAGGAAGTTTTGATTCCTCGGGGAAACCTTTTTTGAAAGATGAGGCAATTCCGACAATTTTCCCAAATCTGCCAACATACTTTACTAAAAAATTACCAAAGAAAAGGTCCATCAGGAATTATGCAGTTAAAAAAAATGTTCCCTGCTTGAAAAAAATAAAACTTGATTTTTCCGCAGATGAAACTGAAATAACCACGTAGCTTTATTATTAGTAGAGAAATAAGAGACGCGCAGTTATTGAATACTTAAGGCCATTCATTAATTACGTAAGGATGATTTTGGCAATTTTTGATCCCCCTCTCCCCATGTAAGGGTACGTAAGTTTTTTCACACAGCCCCCCCCCCCCCTATTCTTCCGTAAGATTCCATTTCGTTTTTCAAAATGATAAAATAACAAATCTTGGAATCGTTACATCACTGGAATCGTTATTAAATTCACATTATTAAATTTAAATAGTAAGTTTAAAGTAAAGAAATAGTTAGAATCTAAACTGAATGTTTTTTCGACATTTTTTTTTTTTGATGTAATATTAATTAAAAATAAAACATGCCATACATAATGCGACTTTTATTATATTTTACACTATTCATTCTTTGTAAAACAAATAAAAAAACATCTTATCCTAACACGTTTCTTACCTTCCATGCGCAAATGGAACATAATCTCTGCCAAATCACTTGTTGACCGCGCAATTTCTAATGTGAAATACCGACTTGGTAAATATTACTTAAGAATGAGTTTGACCCCCCCCCCCCCCCCAAAGGTACGTAGAGGCTTTTCCAACCCCCCTCCCCCTCGGGACCCTTACGTACTTAATGAATGGTCCCTTATAGTCTACTATTTTCATTGAAGATAAATTAGCATAAGGTAATTTTATATGCTTCAAAAAATAAATGAACACCCATGTAACAAATAGCACTTATTACAGAATTTATCTTTTGCGCAGAAATAAGTTCAATCCGAAAAACGGGGCATTTAAACTGCGAAATGAGCATGCAATCGCTGATTTAAAACGAGTCTGATTGAGGAGCATAACGTACACCTCGAGCGCAGCGCCATCTGGTTTTTCCTCAGATCTGACCTCACTTTTTCCCCGTCGATCGGCACACTACTCTTTCTAGGCACTATACCAAAGCGTAGCTTTTTGCCCTTACTGCTCATCAACTCCAGCCAAACCATATCAATATCAGTAGGCTTATCATTTATGACCAATTCATTGCAAACATAATTGTCTCGAACATAAAATAAAACCCCACCACCTCTTTTACCTACTCTATCCTGTCTGAACAAATTATACCCAGCAATATGTAATAACTCTGCATCAGATTCGGTAGCCCATGTCTCTGTAATTCCAATAACATCCAACTTCTCATCCATAACTATGCTTTTCAATTCATCCATCTTGTTCCTAATACTGCGAGCATTGGTATAGAAAACTTTAAGCATGCCTAAGTTGCTTTTATTTAACACCCTGAAATTTCCTAAATTACAATTGTTAACGTTACTACTCTTGTTCGACACTTTATTTAAATTTCTAGCAAAACGCAAAAAAATTTCATTCTCTCGATACCTGATGCTTGAACCATGCTCCCCATTCCAACTTAGTTTTTTGACTCCGAAGCCCCTAAAATTAATCCACTAACCATTTTGACCCCTGTAGAGCTCAGATGCAGGCCATCCCTAGCAATCCAATCCCGTTTACAATGACTCCATACTCAAACGAGAAGGATTTGCACGCAACATATATTTCTAGGTTATCACAGTTGAAGTGGCTAACATCCCATCAGATTCATTGGCATAGCGAAAAATTTTGCAGACAAGGCTGATTTTCATAAAAACAATGGATTTTTTTTTTGAAAATAAAATTATTTTATTTGAATGTGTCATTGTTATTTTTTATACAAACTGTTATCAAATTTTTTAAAAATCTTAACTCCAAAGTATCATTTCCTAAAACTAATAACTATGGACAAAACACAAGTTTAATCAAAATTTTCAGTCACTTATAAGCATAACGAAAATACATTTTGTTATAGGCTTTACTTCCATCTACTCAATTAGGGAGTTTCGATTAGACAGGGCAAAATATACTGATGCTTGTAATTTATTTTCTTTTATACTATTTGTGAAGTGAATGTTTGTGAAAAAAAAAAAAACCTTGATTGAAATAAATTGAATTTTTGTTCAGATTTTTTCACATAGATTGCAATTCCATTCATTACCCTGTATCATGGATGGATGAACATGACCTATATTCCAACATCCTGAAAAATGCTTCCAGAATTTAGTCAGAAACAGAGAAGGTGCATTGACAGTCGGAAGTGGACTAAGATAACATTTGCCACCTATCCCTTCCAAAATTTGAGTTATTTGCAGTTATTCAAATCCTGTCCTGTAGTTTAAGTGGGGAGAAAAATCTCTTCTTGAGAGGGGGGGGGATTTCTGGATAACTACACAAAGAGAATAAGCATCAATGAACTGTTCATTTAATGCTGAAATAAACAAACCTAAATATATCTTTCATAATTTTATGTATACCTAAATTTTTTAGCCTTGCATTGAATACCGAAAAATTTATTAAAAATCTAAATTGAAAACAATATTTTTACATGAAAAACAAGCATAAACCTTAAAGCATTTGTTTTACAAAACAAATTCAAAACTCTAAATTTAGAGAATCAAAACAGAATTCCAGCTATTTCTCAATTTCTGTTGCAAAATTATTGTTTGTTTTACCTCTTTACATTTCAATATTCTTCTTACATTTCAAATACAAATGAATGATAATAAGTAAGATAATAAGCATGACAAATCAGAAATACAGCACTGTTTGTATGTAGAAGATCAAAATTTCATTTAATTACACTATTTAGCATTTAAACACAGAATTTTTGTTGGTTTGTATGTCATTGTTGAAAGTCCAAAGACCATTTCGGCAACAAATTTCCTGAAGTCATCAGCATAATAAGAAGCATAACAAACATGAATGGCATATTATGTATGAAAGTTTATCATTTTTTTAAACAACGTCATTAGTTTTGATAAAGCTGTCAAGCTAAGAAAACTTGGAAAATGATTTCTGGACATCCTTGTAAACTAAATATTGGAGATCATTCTATTATACAATTCTTTAAGCGAACAGTACAATACTATTATGAGTTTTCTAGAACATCTGCATCAGGGCTATAATTCAGGTAGTAGTTGAGCTTTCTTCAAGTTGCAGAATATCTGGAAGAAACTTTAAAAACATTAAGGGTAAATAAATTTAAAAGCAGAAGTAAAACTCTTCAAATGTGCTAAATCATCAATACGACTGAACACAATTGGCAGGAATGTTTTTTTAAACTAGTTCATAAAATTATAAATGGAAAATAAATAAACACTTTAATTGAAATAGAGCTGTATTTCAACTACTTTGCATTAAGTGTGTTGTAAAATTTAATTTCAAATAACAGGATGTGTTTTAAAAACACTTGAAAAAGTAAAATACATATTACAGGGGAATATTTTACCTAAATCATCAATCTCTTTTGACTAGCATAGATTGTTTTTCATTTAATTATGTACATAAAATTATGTACATATTTGTTACTGAGCATCATCTTTGCTCTTAAGAAGAGAAATCATCAGTTTATGGTGACTAAAATAAGTAATGAACGTTCGTGATTCTAAATTTTTTAGGAACTGTGAGAAAACTTGCTTGTTTTTTCTGCACCTCACTTAGGAATATCCACAACAAAACTGTAGGGGGAGGTGAGGCACGTTGGACAGTGGGGCATGTTGTACGGGTTCCAATTATTTGAATAATATTAATTTTTTTTTGACCAACAAATAGCTTCTATGGTCCTACAAATCCTATAATGAAGTCACATGGTACAGTTATATTGAACAAATTTTATTCCAGAAAGTGTTATTTCAGCAGTCCTGAGTACTTTTCAGAAAACTATGAATTAATTTTTTTAATGGTTTTAGTCAAGATTGTGGGAAAAAAAAATTGAACTCCTGTCTTAAACATTCACATGAATGCCACTACCTCATCAAAGCGCTTACTTGTAATTGTGACTGAAAAAATGTGAGTGCATACTAAAGAAATTAATTAAACTGTTTTTGTTTGTTTTTAATATATAAATTTAAGTGAAGTAAAAATATAGAGAATGCAATATACTGATGCTTGAATTTAAATTCTTTAAAATAAAGCCACATTTTTTAGTAAATTCATTTATCTATACCTGATATTTCAGCTGGCCACATTGATGGGCTATAATTCTCCAGCATAAAGCAAGAAAGAGAATAGCCCAAGTTTTGCAAAGAATAATGATAATTCAAAGCTATTAAATTAGCAAAGTGTAATATGCGATTAGAGTAGTCAAACTATCAAATAGAAATTTATCTTCTGCTGCATGAAGTATCTTATATTAAGTGACGAAAAGTCATTCTTTAAAAATATCAACTATTTATTAAACAATTAACAATTGTAAAAGATAAAATGAGAAAATAATAAAGTAACTTGAAGAATCAATAACTCAAAGCCATACGCAAAATTAAAGTATAATGATGAACTTTGTAGACCTATTATATCTATTTACTAATTCTATTAAATATTACCGAATGTTCCATTGAAGATGTTTTCATGATCTCTATTCATAGATCTCTAATACTAACATTTCAATAATGCATCACGAACACTAAGTTCGGCGAGTTCTAGTAGTATCTATTAGATCACATCTAACTACCGATCAGAAAACTAACTTCCTATTAATCCATTCTAAAAACTGTGAATGGCTATCTCGATGGTTGAAAAGCCATGAGCCGAAAAACCCCCAACTGCAACCTGCAAGTTGGCAAACTAAAGCATCTATCGTAGATGCGAGAAGTGAAAAAGAGAAAGAGTCATATCACACGAGCGTATAAATACTGCTTTCCCAATTAGCATAACGCGTCGTCACAAGTTCGACACGTGCTGAAAACACGTGTGCAAAAAGCTTCTAGAATGTCTGAAAACGAGTGACGTCATCTGACCTTCAATTCGCCGGGAAGCGAAAACAGATTCACTCATTGTTTACGTTTTCCTCTGAAGTTGAAGTACGCGGGAAGAATCGCTTGTCTAAGCGAAAAGGATATTACAACGCGAACATGCTAACATGCATAGTAAGTTTACAATTAAATAGCTTTAGTTTGTAAATGATGAGATACATATAATTAAATAATAACATTGTGCTTAGGATAAACTTAGTGTTTATCAATGTCCCCCCCCATCTCATTATCTTACAAATTCAATAAATTAAAAATAAATTCATATGGCTTCAAGTTTTACATATAAATTCTTTTACAACAATATTAGTAGAAATTAGAAACACGAAAAGTATTTTTCATTGGGAATAAATACAGTAACCCATCGAACTTCAAATTTTCACAAGAATTGTAGAAAAAAAAATTTTTTCTTCATTATTCATCATTGATTGAAAAATTGGGTAGACAGTCCTGTGAAATGTCCTAAGAAAATACAGTCCTTCCATAGATACACACTCAATCTGAAAATAGTTACAACATACAACAAGTAACTGTTCAAATCAGCACAAGATGTATAAGCACTTATAAATTTTTAGTTGTATAAACACATTGAAAGAAAAAAAAATTATGTTTTGACTTCTTAAATACGTGAAAACAATGCGTTAAGTTATACATTTATGATTTGTAAAAAAAATTTCAATAAATTTAGACAATTCAATGCGAGAGTCATTGGTTTTGTAAATATGTCCGATAAATTATCTTTACTTCTGACATATTTAATGTTAAGAACATCTTTATATATTAAATCTCTAATGAAAAACAATTTAACATCGATGTGTTTACTTCTGTGATTTTCAACTGATGATTTTACAAATTGAATAGCAGCTTGATTATCAACAAATAGCGAGGATTTTACTTTAGATTTTACAGTTTTAGTTTCAATACATTCATTCAAAATCCTATCAAACCATATCAATTCTTTGACAGTTTCAGTCATTGCGACGAATTCTGCCTCCATAGTTGAAAGACTTACACATTTTTCTTTAAAAGTGCGCCATTCTATGGGCGAATTATCAAGCAAGATAAGTTGACCTCCGACAGATGTTCGGTCATCTCTATTTGAAGCGAAATCTGCATCAGTATAAGCAATGATTTGGATTTTGTTACAATTTAATTTCAATTTTAAATTCTTTGTATTAGAAACATAACCAAGTAATCTTAATAATCCGTTCCAATGGGTAATACCGGGATTACTTTGAAATTGACTGAAAATGTTAATTGCATAAGATATATCCGGTCTAGTTCGATTTGCAATAAAACTTAAGCATCCTAATAGATTTCTATATGGTAATTTACTCATTTCTTTGATTTCATCGTCATTTTTCGGACAATCTTTAGTTGAGTAGACACAACCTTTACTAATTGGTAATGACGAGATAGGAAAATTATATTTACTAAATCTTTTACATACTTCTTCAATATAATTAGTTTGATGTAGGTGAAAGCCATTTTCGCCTTCTTCAAATTCTACACCTAGTAGTTTTCTCGTCTTACCCAATACTTTTAAGTCAAAATGTTTACTTAATAATTTTAAACAATTTTTAATATCACAGTCCTTTTTACCAAAAATAACGATGTCATCAACATATAATAGCAAAATTACACTAGAATTATAAAATACACAATTGCAACATGAAAATTTGTTAAATCCTAATTTTGACAAAACATTGAAAATTTCATTGTACCACAGACGTCCACTTTGATGTAATCCATAAATTGCCTTATTTAATTTGCAATATAAATTTTCCTTTCCTTTTTCAACAAAACCTGGGGGTTGACACATATATATTTGTTCGTCAATTGGGGCATACAGATAGGCATTTTTTACATCACATTGAACATTTGACCATTTTAAACATACTACTAATAATGTAAAGAAAAACCGAATTATACCAAATTGAACTACTGGGGAAAAGGTATCTTCAAAATTTAATCCTTTAATTTGAGCAAAACCCTGAGCACAAAGCCGTGTTTTGAATCTTATAATATCCCCCTGTTCGTTTTTCTTAAGTGAATAAACCCAGCGACTCCCAACTGGAGTGGTATTTGCTGGTAATTTGGCCAAAGTCCAAACATTTCTATCATGCATACATTGGATCTCAGACTTCATTGCATCATGCCATTTTTCCCGCTCTGTTGACTTAAGAGTCTGTTTATAAGTGCGTGGAATTTTAATATCATTTTCTAGTCAAGATTCTGTTATACTTGAACTAGAATTATGGCTTGCAATTTCCCCCTGAAAGGTATCTTTCCCTTGAAAATTAAATAAGGATGGTTCAAAAACAAGATTTAATTTATCACAATATTTTCTTACATCATGAACAGATCTTAACCTTTTAGATTGACCCTTTTCAAAATAATATATGTCATTTCTTGACCCATCGGGTCTTGGAACAATTTTTCTGACCCATGTTGGATTCCTCATGATCCTGGACTTGTCATCGTCTGACGTATCCCCCTCAGTATCTGAATCACTATTTGAATCTGAATCACTATGAATGTTAGATTCTCTGTTAGAGATTTCTGGCACGTCAACGTCAGATTGACTCTGCTCCTCCTCAGTTTCAACATCCGTATCATTATCGAGTGGACGAGAGGTTAGAGGCCATGATAAAGTATTATTATCCAACTTAGAATGAAAATGGTCTTTGTAAAAATGACCTTCTTTAAAAGAAACATTAATGGATTCAATTACCGCGTTAGTATCAGGTATCCAGATACGATAACCTTTGGTACTAAACGCATATCCAATCATAATACCTTTTTGGGCTTTAGCATCCAATTTGTTTCTACGTTGTCGTGGAGTGCCCACGAATGAAATTGTGCCGGAAGGCTTAAGATGTTTTACAGATGGTTTATTACCGCCATATAGTTCAAATGGAGTTTTGTCCTGATTGGAGTGACATACCCTGTTCCAAGTGTATGCAAAATACAACATTGCATCTGGCCAGAATTCTTTTGGCAAACCACTTTCTATTAACAAGACACGGGTACAATCAGCGACAATTCTGTTATAATTCTCCGCGGAACCATTTTGTTCTGGCGTGTAATAATTAGTAAGTTCATGTTTAATACCAAGCTTTTCACAAAAATTATCCAAATTATGATTAACAAATTCCTTACCATTATCTGTTCTAATAGCTTTTTTTTCTTATCTAAAAATCTTTCAGCTCTAGTAATATGCTTTTTGAAAATTTTTGCGACCTGACCCTTTGATTTAATGGGATACAAAGATGCGCGTCGAGAAAAGTCATCAATGATAGATAAGTAAAATTTTTCACCATTTTTACCAGTTACATTGCAAGGGCCCCATACATCAACATGTAAAAGCTCTAATGGGTATTTACTACGTTTTTCAGTCAACGGCTTGAAACTGACTCTTTTAAATTTACCAATTTTACAGTCGTCACACTGAACTTTAGAATTTTTAAACTTTGGTAAACCCCTTGCTCCCTGCAATTTACTAGTTTTCTTAATACTATCAATATTGACATGCGCCAAGCGCTTATGCCAAGTTTCTAAATCTTCAACATGACTAGATTCAGAATTAAAATGACTAGAATTTAAAGGAATTTGATTTGACTTTTTAGAATTTACAATATATACACCATTCTTAAGTTTTGCTTTTAAAATTAGACCTTCTTTGTCAGAAACTTCCACAAAACCATTCCCCCCTTTAAATTTAGCTCCTCCTTTGTCGAATTTTGTACCAGATAACAAATTCCGCCTTAATTGCGGGGAATACAGAACATCTTTTAGAACTACAGACCTTTTTCCAAATCTTACTTTAATATCTCCTTTCCCTTCAATCGGGAAGGTCTGATTTTTGATGGCAACAGCCATTTTGCTATTTTTTAAAGGTGTAAAAGTTCTAAACCAGTCTCTGTTTCCAGAAAAATGATCACTGGCAGCAGTATCAAAAAGCCATACAGAGGGCTTTTCCTCTACATGGTTTAAGTTAGCTTCACAAATAAAAAAGTTCTTGTACTCACATCGGGTGCTTGAGGGTGAACGATTCCTCTCCCTTGAAAAATGTTGTTTCCTCCTGTATGGGCTCCGTCCTCTTCTATTGGTTCTGTCCTGGGATCCTTGACTTTTCCTGTTCTGGGCTGAAGAATTCCGATATAGTCGTGGACAATCTCTTTTGAAGTGTCCAGGCTGCTTACAATAGTAACACAACTTTTTCCTGGTTTCAACATGAGCAACTTCTGATTTAGTATTTAAATTTTCACGAAGTGCTAGACGTCCTTCTTCTACTATTAGATCAACTATAATTTCTTCAAATTTAAAAGTTGCATCTGGTCTGATTAATATCGATTGTATTATATGGTCAAATTCTATAGGTAAATTTTGTAACAATTGAAAAATTAGAAAATCTTCAGGGAAATCTTTGTGTACAATTTTTATCTTCTCGTAAATGCGTCTTAAGCGGGCTGCGTATAGGTTTAATTTTTCTCCCGATTCTATTTTGCAATTATTTAACTCTGCGTACAGTTGCATCTGAATGCAGCGGTTTTCCGGGAAGAAGTGATCTTTGAGCTTTCGCCAAGATAAGGTAGGTTCTTCTATATTTTCAATTATCTTTTTAAATTCTTGTTCGATGTTAAGAAAAATTAACGATAGGGCAAGTCTCTTGCGGTAGTGAAAATCTTTGATATCTCGCTTAGTGACGTCAGTCTTTTGAAATTACGGGAAGTTCTTCGGAACCAATGACAATATCCCAGCAATCTTTTTCCATAAGTAGGAATTTGACATTTACCGCCCATTCGGTGTAGTTGTTGCTATTCAATTTTTCTATGGTGTAAGTAGGACCTGCCATTTTCAAAAAAAAATTTCAAATTTTTCTTAAATTTTAACTAAAATAGTCAAAGATGTCGACTCTTGGATCCATCGATTCATTTTGTAAATTAGTGAACGGTCCCCCCCGTCACTAACTATCATAGAAATCTTGAAGAAAGGTAATCTCTTGAAAAAAAGTTCAAATTTGGAAAAAATTCATCAAATCTTGAATAAACCTGTATAAAAAGTTCAATTATCTTGCAAAAAATTCTTCCTAATCTTCTTTTAAATCTTGACACTTGAAAAAGGAATTAAATTTCCGATAATCTGACTTCAGACAACAGCATTATATTTCATCTCGTATTTGACTAACTCTATAATCTGGGCTACCATAACCATTGATGGGCTATAATTCTCCAGCATAAAGCAAGAAAGAGAGCCCAAGTTTTGCAAAGAATAATGATAATTCAAAGCTATTAAATTAGCAAAGTGTAATATGCGATTAGAGTAGTCAAACTATCAAATAGAAATTTATCTTCTGCTGCATGAAGAATCTTATATTAAGTGACGAAAAGTCATTCTTTAAAAATATCAACTATTTATTAAACAATTAACAATTGTAAAAGATAAAATGAGAAAATAATAAAGTAACTTGAAGAATCAATAACTCAAAGCCATACGCAAAATTAAAGTATAATGATGAACTTTGTAGACCTATTATATCTATTTACTAATTCTATTAAATATTACCGAATGTTCCATTGAAGATGTTTTCATGATCTCTATTCATAGATTTCTAATACTAACATTTCAATAATGCATCACGAACACTAAGTTCGGCGAGTTCTAGTAGTATCTATTAGATCACATCTAACTACCGATCAGAAAACTAACTTCCTATTAATCCATTCTAAAAACTGTGAATGGCTATCTCGATGGTTGAAAAGCCATGAGCCGAAAACCCCCAACTGCAACCTGCAAGTTGGCAAACTAAAGCATCTATCGTAGATACGAGAAGTGAAAAAGAGAAAGAGTCATATCACACGAGCGTATAAATACTGCTTTCCCAATTAGCATAACGCGTCGTCACAAGTTCGACACGTGCGGAAAACACGTGTGCAAAAAGCTTCTAGAATGTCTGAGAACGAGTGACGTCATCTGACCTTCAATTCGCCGGGAAGCGAAAACAGATTCACTCATTGTTTACGTTTTCCTCTGAAGTTGAAGTACGCGGGAAGAATCGCTTGTCAAAGCGAAAAGGATATTACAACGCGAACATGCTAACATGCATAGTAAGTTTACAATTAAATAGCTTTAGTTTGTAAATGATGAGATACATATAATTAAATAATAACATTGTGCTTAGGATAAACTTAGTGTTTATCACACATGAATCAGTTTTGAAAGCCGTATGTTGCGCACCACTGTTTTAGAGCATTTGAATTCCCTTTTATTTCAATGTTCTATTTCCTGACAAAAGTATTGATTTTCTAAAGACTTCAACAAAGTAAAATAAGCTTTGATAAATTGAATATTTATTTATTTATATATTAATTTTTATGAGTGGTTGAAATGAACTCGGATGCAATTGAATTACTTTTGAGTGGGTGAGGCAAAACCATGAACATGTAATATATGAATATAAATAATGAAAGAAAAATTACTTTTAAAGTTGATGCATTATAATAATAATAATATAAGAAAATAAATAACTCTGATTTAAGGAAGAAGTTACTAAACACTTTATTTTGCATTGGTTGAAAACATTGGATAAATATCAAAATATCCAATATATAGTCGACTCCCGCGACTAAGCAATCCGACTTACGCGAAAGGGCTATAACGCGATTTTTTTCAACAGTAAAGAATTTTTGAGCTAGCGCGAATTCCTCGCCCGCAACATGAAAATTTTCGGAAAGGAACCGCGGTGAGTAAGTTGAATTTCCGTGAACGGACCTTCATCCCTTTAGAATCACTGAGAGCAGAAGTACCCACACTGTACTAGTCTTTTATCGCTTATATAAATAACTACTTCTCATTTTCTATTATTTTTTTTTCCTTCTAAATGCGAAAGTTAACGAAATATAACGACACCAAGGAGCACTGCTTTATCTAAAGTTGGTGAAGATAAAAAGAAAAAGAGAATGTTTCTGACAATTAAAGAAAAGGTAAAGCTTTTTGAAAAGCTGAAGCTGAACCAAAAACTGCTTCGAAGGTTAGCACAACAATTAGGTATGACGGTATGAGTGAATCTTCCATTAGTACAATTAAAAAGTCAAGAAAAGGAAATCCATAAAAGTTCACCGAGTAATAGTATCCAAGCAAAATGCAAAAATTATGAAAATGGAAGCTGTTTTTTATTGTAAATTAAAGAAACCAGGAAGAGGGGTAATGCCATAGATGGAAACTTTATAAAAGAACCAATGAAGCAACTGTATTTAAAAATATATTCCAATAACTGCAGCATAAATCATCATTTTCACTTTTTTTAAGTTGCAAATATCATTACTGAATCAACTGTACAGTACAACTGTAGGGCATTTGTTCTCCTTACTACATGCTATACATACAGTACTGGTTTATTTTATGTCTTTCTTTCCCATTGATCATTGTTTTTGTGCATCATAGCAGTATTTTATGTTGAATAAAACGGCTTTTTTTTAAAAATACAAATAAAAATTCAGTTCTTTATGTAAGAAACAGAAAGTTATGGTTAAGAAAAGGTTTTTAACTGTTTAAGGTTGTGTTTACACGTGTCTAAAATGATTGGTTATGCTTATAAAAGTTTTTACACATACCACAACGCGAAATTTCGACTTACGCGAGGTGTCTTGGAACGCATCCCTAGCGTAAGTCTGGACTCGACTGTATATCAAAATATCGGATATTTTCGAACTCTGATCTTTACAGATAATCTCAAAACCCCACGATGAGCCTTTATTTTAAAATGCAATTCCACACTAGTTAAAATTTAACTCCACATTAATCGAGATAGGATTATTTAAAAATCATTTTCCCACCAAATATCGAAATTTTTACGAACTTGATGTGGGGTGAGAACTTCATGTACTTTATTTTTCTGCTGATCTAGAAGAGTAGAATTTTTCTAAAGTTTGATTCCAAGAAACAGGTTGTGTCATAATGACACACGATAGACGTGAAACAATTTAACTATTCATCAAACACTTTTGAACAGATTGTGTTTCTTATTCATATTTTTACATAAAATTATATACATGTGTCCACTGATAATGATCATCTTCTTCCTTCTTAAGAAGAGAAATGAGCTGTTTACGATAACTAAAGTAAGTAATTACAAATGTACATATTGATCTCCGCAATGCCTGAACACAGTACATGCAACCATACAAAATGAGAAAGGAAGCGAGAAGAGTGTAATGTCTCACTTTTCTCCAATACCTGAAGGCAAGAAAGCCACTGCTTTCCTTCTAACTGACATTGCTTATCCCCACCACTTTTCGTCACACAAAAAGGTTGGATCATAACTTCAAAGCCATCGAATAAAAAGGGTCACTTAAAAAATCTTTGGTTCAGCATTTTATCATAAAAGTATTGATATTTCAACTCGCAAAACTTTAAACATACCTAATTTCTGACAAACAAGAGCTGTGGCTGGAAGGACTTTTACAATCTCAAAAACCCATGATAACGGTCCTGATCTCAAAGGTAATTCAACACTTGTTAAAACATAATTATGTATCAATCATGGCCATAATTATTTAAAAATCATTTTCTCAATAAAAATAGAAATTTTTACTAACCTGAAGCGGGGTGATAGCATGCACTTTATTCTTCAGGTGATAAAGAAAGAGTAGCATGTAAAGGAAATAACTAGGCAACCTAAAAATTAGTAAACCCTAATTAGAGCATAATAAAAAGTACCAACACACTGCTTGAAACGAACTTAGAACATATCAGTTTTCTGTTTATGATGGAACACACAGCGAGTGATATGCTTGTTGAATAAAAAAGAGTAAATTACCAAAATAACCAAAACTGCCTACAATTCATTAAATTTTTAATAAAATAGTACATTTTAAATTGGCTCGCTCAACCTAAAAAATCCATAAAAACTGCCGTGTGTCAAGCAAGTGTTATACTTCATATCCACCTCAAACGCTTTGGCAAATTCATGAGGTGACATTAATTTCATAATCGAATTGACATTTTTTTTTACAATTTTTAACCAATAAATATTTGGCAAAAAATCATAACAAATCATTTTTCCTTAAATCTAAACGTTATTAAAAGATACTGCCAGCAAGCATTGAAAGTTCTATAATTTATAAGCATTTTATTTCCTCTGCATCTCCTTTCAAAAACCAAAAATTTGACACTGTAAATACTTGCGTTGCATAAAGAGAAGATTTAACTTGGAGTTTTATAGCTTGAAGGAATATTGAAAACGATACATTAGTCAATTTTTGTCAATGATCAGGAAAAATAAAAACCCTAACATTAAAACATAAGTTAAAATGGGTTTTAATATCAAGTCACATTTATTTATAAAAAAAATAATTCTGCAACATATAGCATTTATAATACAAATTACAAGTTAAGACATCCTCACGTACATCACAAGTGTATGTTTTGTTTACTTCCACTCGTCGCCAAGCACGAAATTGATCGCGCCAAACCGAATACAGAGATCTATCGTTAAAAAAATTTAATTTACACCATTTAAACTTTTGTCTTGTGTTAAAGTGTTGTTTTTCAATAACGTTGTGATTGGAATAATCGATTTAACAGGAAAACTAACTATAAAAGACCCAAATAAAGTGTCAGAAGGGAATTTTAGCACACCGGAACACATGTTCTTGATATAATTATGCGATAGTTAAAGAAATAGGAATGGACTCAATCAAGTAAAGCTACACACGTATAATTTGAACATTGTAGAACAGTAATATGAGCATTAAAATCTTGGACTCACCTTTAATTTTCCAGATTCTGGGTTTTTCCACAGCACTGTCATACGCTCCATGTTAATCCTACAGGAGAAGAAGAAACACTGCCTCAGGCGGTCTTCGACCAATAGGAAAATAATGCTGCGTTGTCGCAACTCTGAAAACTACGTTTTCATATAGGGACTCTATCCCCTATAAATACATCATTGAGTACATACCCTTTGACCTCCCTCTCCCCCCCCCCCCCCTGAAAATTTTGAAATGATTAGCCTGCCCAGCCCTGGAAATTTTTGAAATGGTGGGTCTGACTTTGGGGTTTGCTGTGCTCCTGAAATCAATAAATGAAGGAATGAGTGGAATCAGGCCCATTATTTAGGAGGCTAGGAAGGGACAAATGGTGTTCCTCAAGTTTGAGAAATAAATGTTTTTTTATACAAGTTGTCGTGGCTTTAGTTGTTTTTTTGTATTGATTTGCATTCAGAAGGGAGGGGTTTTAACCTTACCTGTGGGGGTGGGAAAATTCAACCGCTCAACAGCATTTAGTTTTATGACAAATTGTCGATCGCAGTATGGCGTTAATGCCCCTGTAAGTACTGATGTACCGCTCCCCTCCTCCTTCCCCTAAAAGGATAAATCTGGCTGCACAAGTAACCAAAGTATTCCTTCATTTTATTGGTTCATTTTAATCAAACCTTGTTTTTTTTTCTTTTTAATTAAATCTGTTTACTATGCGGTTTATTGCAACAAGTATTTAACTCTCCACAAATTCTTTTATAATGAAGAAGGCATATCATATTTTATGTTCTGAAATAATGCTTAATACATAATTTGTAAACTAAACAAGAATGAGCTTATTGTAGATATAAATTACATTACTAAACACAATCACTAATTAAAATTATCAGTTATCCAATGTTTTGAAGCACAAAAAATGCAAATAATTGCAGACACGTGTTTTGGTGTTACAAAGGAACACCTTTTTCAATGCAAAAAAGTATGAGCTTCTGGATGAAAAGTCATCCGAGAAAAACAACATGGTGGAAAAGGCGACAGTATAAATACCAAAAAATAGAAGTTAAACGGAACAAAAAAGATAAAAAAGACACCTGGAGCCGAAATTTATTATATAATTCCATCAGGAAAAAAAACGTTAAGTAATAAATTTCCAGGAAAACCCATAAACAATACAAATAGTCCAAAAATGAAACCACTCTGAATAAATTGGCAATAAATTTACTGACAGGAAATACTATAGAAGCATTGTAACAAATGGAGAAATGCAGAAAAAAACAGTACTAATTCAATAAGGTATGAAGTGGTAAAATTAACAGCAGAATATTATGATAAAACGACTTTTTTTTTAAAACTGGGAACCATTTATAAATTCAATGTTTAACCAAATAAATAACAATAGTCTTTGAATTTCATTTTTGCATTTATATCATTTCAGAAATGTACTACAGATTCTTAAAGAATGTAACCAGTTTGAGCAATATTTGCTTAGAATTTATTTATTACTCATTCCTTGATCTGTAGCTAATATGCCAATAAATCTAAACCAAATATCGTCCTTCGTCATATAATTGCTGTCAAGTCTCTGTACGTACAAAACAAATGATTTTAGATTGTTCGGTTGATAGAAAATTAAACAATGGAATGTGAACTAGATTAAAATGATAAATACAATGAGATTGCAAATTGAAAGTTCACCTTAAATATTTCAGATATCTGTCAAGTAAAGTAGGGGAATGTGTGACAAAGTGAAATAGTTAAGATGACTGAGTTTTTTTGAAATGAACCAATTGGAAATATACACAATAGTAGCACACATAGAAGGAAGTTTGTATTTAAAATAAAACTTGTGTGCACTGAAAAACTATTTTTTATTTCTAGGAATATAGGGGTAGAAGTGACCGACTTGTCACATATAGGACATTTTCCGCAAAAAATATAGGACAAATGTAGGACACATTATATAAATAATTTTGCTATGAAAAAAGAAATAATACATATCATATATTATTTATTTATTCTTATCAATGATTTTGTTTTAAAAAAAAAACCTCAAATAAAATTATTCCTTACACCTGAAATGACTTTCCTGTAGTTGAAAGAATAATTTTTGAAAAAAAAAAAAAACCAGTGTACTTTATAGACGAAATAATTAAACAAAATTTGAACAAAGAAAATTTTAATATTTTCTTCCTAACTCATGACCCAAGTACTTAATTCCACTGTTCTTTGATTTTATATCTAAACTGAACCCTTTAACACTTGTATTAAAAACAAACAGAGCTTGAGAAGGATCCTCTTGACGTTTGTCAGAGTCTTCTTCATGCTTGAATGTTTTAGCATGCTGCCTCAATTGTGAAAATCTACAATTGCTTATGGCTTATGGGCACTGAACAGTTGCAAAAATGGCAAAAAGCGGTAAAATCATCTTTTTCTTTGGAGCACCATGCACCAAAATTTGTAGAATTAATGTCCTCCTGGTTCAAAAACAACAAAAAACGGGAATATAGGAAATATAAGACATTTTTCAAAAATATAGGAAATATAGGACGACTTTGATGCTTTTCTTGAAAATATAGGATATATAGGACTACCTCGATCCCAGGAAATACAATTGCGCCTTTAAAAAAGTGGAAAATTTTCACTTTTTTTTATGGGGCGAAGTGAAAAATAAAATATTTTTTTAATGAAAAATGTCCTATTTAATTATAAAAAATATTTCTGATGAAATGTAGTAAATAAAATGTTGAACAAATGAGATGCTATAAAAAATAATAAATGATGATCAAATAAATTTATTAAATAATAAATGTATGAGATATATATATATATATATGAGAATGAATAAAGAAGTGAATTGCTAAATGAAGGAATGTAAATGCAACGAAATTTTCAAGTATGTACACATAATATGAGTTCAAAGCATGTCGTGATCCCGCGTAAGATACTTGTGGCTTCCACGAGGAGGAGGGCACGAACAGTACCCTTCCAGGGTCATGTGGAAAACTGTTCCAATATAATAAAAACAAGATTACTAAATGATTTTTTTTTTCTGAGCAACAATTGCCGTTATCAATGATTAATCCTGAGATTTTCTTTACAATATCTTTTATAGAGCAAGATTAGCTACTACTTTACTCCAAAATTACTGTAATTTGTTTATTTTTCCAAATTATAAGGCAGACAAAAATAAAACGTTTGAAGCCGCATTCCATCTAATTTAGTTCAGATTGTAAAAATCAAATCTAGTTCTTTTAATCGTTTTTTTACAAGTTTAAAAGCATTTAACGCTGTTATATACAAGCGCGACACCCCAATACGAAAAGCAAAGAGGGATGTCTAGTGTGACGTCACACAGCCATGGTTTAGGCCTTGAATAACTTCTTCCTATTCCTTCTCTTTCCCACACGACCTCGGTTGTGATCAGTGTGTTTTCCACATTTCTAACTTGTGAAGGGCTGTTGAAATGTTTCCCCTTTTTTTTAAAGCAATCACGAATTGCTTATTGTTTTTACTTGACCGTTTTAGGTTCCCGTCCATCCATTCTTGGATTTTTGGAGGGACTCCACCTAAGTCGCCCCCTTCCGATGCTGCTCATCCAGCGAGCACCGCCTCCAGGTTGCGTGCATTCCATATCCTACACACACACGCCTGCAATAGGATGTCACAAACAAAAAAAAGTCTATGTTTCAAGTTGCACACCCTCAAATATTTTTCCTTTTAGGTCAAATCATTTGTAAAAAAAGTTTCATATAATTTGATCAACCCGTGCTCATTTGCGCCCGAAAGTAACCCAGCCTGTTTACTAGGCCGAATATAAAAAAAAAATTTGAAAGTTCGAAATTTCATTTTGATAAAACATTGCCCCTATAACCCTACATGTACCACAAAAATATTCATCCAAATTAAAAAATATTTAGGTGTCCATCAGAATGGCAGTCGGAGAAAATGGAGTTTTTCGATTTATCTTGTAAAAAATTATATACATTTCAATAAAATATCAAATTTAAAATCATTAGCGAACACATTTTCAAATCAACATTTGCAAATGAATAATAAATTATACCCTATTACCCGGCATACTGCAAAATTCGGGGGTCACCAGGTTTTCAATAACACTTGCCTGGTCCTTTCCGGCATGCCGGAAAAATCGAGGTTTGGAAAAAGAATTAATACTATAAAAAATATATGTTCAGTTTAAAAATGAATATAAGTTCTATACATATCTTATTAGTATTAATAAACAGTTTAACTTTGTACAGATATTTACTAACAATTTCATTTTTTACTTATAAAAACAAGAAGAAAAATATTGTTTAATTACGAATAATTTTATAAAAATTAAATTAAAACTAAGTAAGCAAACATTTAAGCAGTAAGTTACCACCCCTAAACAAGTGCAAGTTTACCATAACTATTCAATAAATAAAAATTAAACTTACCTCTCTAAAAGAAACCTAAAATAATTTATTTAAAAAAATTATGGACAAATCGCAGTAACAATGATTGCTTCTGAATTCATTACTTTATTGGCATATAATTGAATCCATTAATAATGACCTACCATAAATAACAAGCACATATTATTATGCAATACTGTTGGATATATTTAGATGTTATAGAGTTAATAGCCTACAGCTAAGCTGAAAATTAGGCAACTCATTTCCAACTGAATTTTGAGGGAGTGGTCTGCCCGAAGAAAATAAAATATGAATCACTTTTTAACATTGAAAACATTTATTTAACATATATTATAAAATAGTTACATTACAATAGTTTAGTCCTCCAAAGAATATTAAATTATGCTAGGTCAAAAGGATCTTACAGTAAGTCCATGCAGATGTCAAAAGTTCTGTCGGCGTTCCACAGTGAATTCCCCACAGGTAGAAGGACGGCATCGCAATTTCCCCATAATTGCACGCAGGTCAGTTCATACCCCAGGCGTCAAATTCACCATATCCAGGAAAACATTGAAGATGGACTCGATCCTTTTCTTTGCATTGAAGACCAAACAACCCACTTAAGTCGGACTATAACTTTTCATTTTTATAAACATCATAACAGCATGCGCTTCCAAAAACTGCTGGAATCAATGAAGAATCATTCAAAAAAAACCGACCTCCCCTAAGAGGCCAGTAGCAAAAACTTTATGAGGACATGGACGAACACATACACAAACAACACAAAAAGAGAAGACCAGTGAGAGAGAGATCGAGCTACGGCCGGTCCGAGTATTTATGGCCAGATCCGACCGTGCTCGTAACAATGTGACGTTACCTTATTTGCATATTGCAAGAACAGCTCAACCCAGGAAAACACAGCTTGCAGGTTGCACAACTCTTATTTAATTCGACATTCAGCACCCAACCCCTCAACATGGTTATCTTATGTGATCGACATGTGCCTTGTCGGAAGTTTACCGACAACTGCCGAATGGCGGCAACCAATCATAGCGTGCCACAAATTTTTCCGAACACTTCCGATTCAAACTCAAACATTTGAGTGTCAGTGGCAGGTGGATGGGATTTCCCGTGCAAGGTTTTTCCCGGAATGGCAAAAGGTAAGTTACAAATCCTTTTTTTTTTTTTTTTTTTTAAACAATATTGGTGAAATCCTTCAAGAAACAAAAATAAAGGCATTTAGCCCAACAAATACACATTTTTTTTGAAAGAAGGTTACTTTCGGGATTTATTAATGTTTCTCCTTGTTGAAAAATAAACCTCCAATTATCCGGTATGCCGGAAAATTTGAATTTCCCGGCATGCTGATCAACGTCGCGTTTTTCCAGCATGCCGGATAATGAGGGATAATATGGTATATTTAAAATGAAAACTTTAACCTAAAGTTGAAAAAATTAACATTTTGAGTATTATGTGGGAGACTTAAATATTGCAATAGAGCAAATATTTCTATTTAGCACTAATCACCGAGTTTCCTGTTAGATAATGTACAGAAAAAAATAAATTTTTTGAATAAAATTACAAGGTTTAGGCCTCTGCTGGGCACCTAAATATTTTTTAACTTGGATAAATATTTTTGTGGCACATGTGGGGCTATAGGGCCAACGTTTTATCAACGTGATATTTCAAACTTACGAAAAAAATTTCAATATGGCGTAGTACACACACTTTCAGGCGCAAGTCGACACGGGATGCCGCTGTTCAAATTATATGAAACTTTTTTTACAATTGTTTTGACCTAAAAGGAAAAATATAAGAGGATGTGTGACTTGAAACATCGGCTTTCGTTTTTTTTTTGGGGGGGGGGGGGGGAGACACCGTAGCCTGCACACACACCTACATGCACACACACTTGCAAACACACATACATCTCACACTCATCATTGCAAAAAGAATTTTAATTCAAGATGTCAAAATTCAAATAATAATTATTATTTTATTCATTTTTTGGAATAAATGATGTTTTTCCCCCTTTCTTTTTCCTTGGGGCAACCAAAATCAATACATAAGGTTTCAATAAACAACAATTAAGCTGCAAAAAATTCAAAATTGAACTTAATATAATAACTAATTTTTTGACAGTTACACAGTTTAACAAAAGAGAAATTCTTATTGTTCAATGTAGTTTCTCGTTTTCCCTGAAAAAAGCATTTTTTTTTTGAAGACTTGACTTTGTCAGAAACAAAAACCAAATAGAAATTTTTCCAAAATCAAATTATTTGAAATTTTCATTTCCAAATCGATGAAAATAATGATTAGTAAATCCTGAAAATATACTACATAACTCTCATCATCAATATTTTTATCTAATTAAGTTTCTCTTTCTTCTTAAACTCTGAAGTTCTATGCTTCTTGCCAGATAATCATTTTTTCTTTTGGCAGTATATCTTACTTACTCAAAAGTTAAAACTACTGTTTATTACATAAGTTTCCTAAACAGTCAGTTTTTTGGCTATTAATTATTGACTAATTTCTTCAATAAAAACTTATTTTTATATCTCTTCAATTAAATTAAATTGAGAGATTGCAAAAGTAATGTTTTGTTTAGTGCAAATTATGTACTTATTAATTGCTAGAAAGTCGCCCGTCAAGGTATGAGAGGTGAAAATTGCTTCTACTCTTCTATATTTGAATGAAGCAATTGCCCGTTTGGTGATATTTTGATATTTGAAATTTTAACCCTAACTCCAGTGGATTAACCCTAAACTCTAGTGGATAGCGTTAATTTTCAACCACTTTTTTGATTCTTCATTCCCCTAAAATGACTGTCTTAAACAGTTAAGTTACCGGATCAAGTTCAGCCTTGTCACAATGAAGCCTTTCCCTGCATGTTAAACATTACCAAAACATATTATCAAAATTATCATGCCGTGGCAGAGTTTCATTGTTGAAATTTGCGGGTTACTCAATCATTGGCTATTATTTAGATGAGGATTCTTAGCTATTTTAAAACATTAGAACAAATGTTGCTTGATTTTATGTGATTTTATAGACTCATTTTTTTATATTACAATTTAGTGCACAGCAAGCTTAACATTAAAAAACTTTTTAAAACAACATTATTTCTTCTTTTTTTTAAAAAATATATTTTAATAAAATTATCAATATTTCCCAGATATGTGAAAACCTTCAGAAAACATTACGTTTTTTTCAAGAACAGCTGGCTTTATTCTGTTGTGCCAAAAACTAAAATTCCTAAGAAATGAGAAAACCCTGTATACAACCACCAGATCATTGACTATTTCTGATCTTCTACTGGAAAACTTAAAATATGCTTTAAAAATATGACATTTTAAACAATTTAACAATACTATTTGTGTTTTTAATCCATTTCTCTGTCGCATACTTAATAAGCTGCCACTTTGCCCTTTGAAAGTTGGATGCATTTTTAATAGGTTTGTTAAACAATTTTTTTTTTTTTTTTTAGTTTTAAGCAACTGAAAATACATACAGTTGGCTCTCTGTTTTAACAAACGCTCTATTTAACTACGTTCTCCCTTTAACGACGGCTTTTCACGGTCCCAGATGGTCCACTATAGTGTTAAAAGCATTCTATTTTAAGGACGCTTTCTTCTTAAGGACGATTTTTCGTGGTCCCTTGAAAGTCGTTAGAGAGCCAACTGTATTTTTAAAAAAAATTTGGTTTTTAGTTATGGAAATAAGAGCAACCCCAAATTAATTTTTTGAACTTGTTTAACAAGAATAGAAGGGAACTCTATAATAAATGTAGAGATTCAAGTCCGCCAGTACGCCATTTGTATTAGAATTAACATAATCTGTAAATTTTACCTGGATTTTTTAAGTAAAACTATAAAATATATTTTTTTAAATCATCTTTTTTAAAACCTTCTCAGAAATTATTCAAAAAATATAAAAGAAAAATTGCATAAAAAAGTTTTATCAACAATAGAAACTTTACAGGTGTTGAGATTTCTTGACTACATAGCATTATCAGGTGCACCAAACATTTTTGTTTAAACTTTCATCTACATGCAAAAGTTTCATCAACAATGTTTAGAAAATTATACAGAAGCTTGTGCCATAGGTTTGGATTGCTTAAATAAGCTGAATGCTTTCCTTCTGGGATCTCAGCCCCTTGGCCATTTGGAAGTTGACATAACTTTGCAGAGTTAGTTCCACGATCTCTTTCACCCCATACAATTAAAGATGGTACCTGTAAAAATCGAAATTCAGTGATTTAGGTATAAATAATAATCTGAATTTCCAATAATTTAAAGCTGATATTGGAAGGAAAAAATGTTTCAAAATGTGTATTTTTAAACATTTCTATAAAAAATATTTTTAGATTCTTGAAAATCTTGGAAAAATTTTTCTTCCAAATTTCTGGTCGCAGCAAAAGATGCTTTAAAAATATGACACTGACGAATTATTCTGAAAATAACAAAATGCCGACATATTATGACACTTTAAGTTACTTTGCAGATAAAAAAACAAGCATAGCATGATAAATAAAATTTGAGCACACTTAAAAATGACTGATTCTTTTTCTGGCAGAGGAAATTGGTAATAAAGGATAAATTTCCAGGAAAAAATCTTTTCCATTGACAACAATAATGCATGCAAAAGTTTCATCATTCTAGAATTGGAGTACAACAATATTTTTTGCTGATGCAGGGTGGCGACAGGAACTGGGAAAAAAAGTTCCCTGACTTTTCCCTGATTAAGTTCACCAAATTTCCCTGATTTACATTACCAATGATAATGGTTTCCTTTCTTTGCTCTACTTGAAATCCATTGCATGTTTTTATAAAATGCAGTATTTTAAACGTTTTAAGTTGTGTAAAGTTGATGAACTAAAGATGTATATTAAAAAGATGCTACCTTTTAAACAAAATGGTAAAAAAAAAAAAACATATCAAGTCAATTTTTTTGGGGGGGGGGGGGAAACTTCAGATATTTTTTTTTCAATTTTAAGGCAACTTAAACATACTTACTCTAGTTTTAAAAACATAAAGGAGTTATAAATTGAGTTTTGTGTGTGACTGAAAAATACATATAATTACTGCATAGTTAAAAATTTTGAACATTTAAACTTTGAAGACAAAATGGAGAACTTAAGACATTTCTTAAGATTATAGTTACACAATCAATAAAACTTTGTTTTTCTGTTGTTAATAATAAGTTTTAACTTTTGTTTCTTTTTGTTCTTCCCCTTCTTGTAACTTTTCTGCACCTTCTATTTCTTTTGCTATGCTAATTTCGGATAAATCACTTTTCTCAATAGCTGATTTCAGTCATTGGTTAGCTAATTCTAATAGAGAATCTGGAGACTCTTGATTGAGTTTCTTATCTGTGCGATCACCTCTGCCTTCTCTTTAGAGTCGTTCAGTTGATATTGTTTTACATTTGATTTATTCTTATGCACAATTAGAAGTGCTATGCTAAAGAAAGAAAAAGTAGGAAAAAAAGGGAAAAGTAGGAAAATAAGGAGGGGACCTAAAAAGTAGGAAAAAATACGAACGCTTCGGGGTCTGGTATAGTGCATTGTGAATGTCATATCTCTATGAAATTCTCCTAAAGAATCTAATGGTCTGTTTTAAACTGAAACACAAAATAATTTCAGTTTGTTTGTAAAACTAAAAATATATATATTTTTAATATTCAGTTTTATACGTATGACTAAACCATTCCTTTACGAGATATTTACCTTAATAGCAGTTCAACCTCGGTTTCTTCTTTAAATAGTGCATGATTCTTTGACAATCTTCATCCTGAAGCACGTCATCATCATCAATGGAACATGGGCTGTCATCAATGATGCTCATACTAACGGGTGCAACAGGAACGAAGCCGGCCATCTTGTCAGAATTATTTAATAGATACTTGAGAGAAAAAGGCTCCACTCACGCTAGGGCTTACTATTACAGGTTTTTTGAGATCTAGTGCAGTAATGACTTCAGTCAAAAATTGGCCTCTATCAAGATCGTTAATAGCAGCACTCCGTCCAAACCCTGAAAATTTTTCAAACAATGCAAGCATAAAATTAATTTAATAGCAACAAATCTATTCAAAACAAAAAATAAATCATCAGTTTGAAAGGCTGTCCAATCTGTTTTGGATTTTTTAAAGCAGTGATCTCAAACCTGTGGTTTGCAAGCAATTTTCATGCGCCTGTGAACAGCTAGCAAAAACTGATTTTATATTATCATTTTTATAGTTTGCAATTAAATTTATTGGAGAAAATTTTGGATTAACCTCATTTCACTAAATATAATTGTAGTGAAAATATTATTGTGTGTGTTTGCTTAGGGATTAGGAAGCGTATCAAGTGGTCCTCACTAGTGAAAAGGTTTGAGAATTGCCTTAAAGGATGTAAAGTCCTACACTGTTCAAACCACACACTAATTTTCCAATTTATTTATTTACTAGTTGACCCAGGGGCGCCGACTTGCAAAAATTATTGAGGGGGCTAGACTGCACCGGTGATCCAGGGGTTATGTAATCCCACGGCGTCCTCCCGCCCCACTTTTCAAAGAAAAAAACAAGTTCAGATTTTTTGAACCTTGAAAATGCGAATTTACATATTTTCTGGTGTATATGATTTATACAAACAAACAATATGTGACATGGTCGTTTTCAAAGTCAATCTAAGATTTTGTATACAAATTTTCTGGTTCAATTAGATCATGTCACTTGTCTTCAATGTGGGATATTTTTTACAGTTCTATTTTGGCGGAAGTTGTGCAGTTCTGTGGCTAGGCATTGATATAAGGTAGGGCTTGGACTTGCATGGAAGAGTACTCCAAGTGCGCTTAAATACAAAAAATATTGGGAGGGTGGGGGACATACCGCAGATTTAACCCCAGGAAATTTTCTAAATTGGAGATAGAAAAAGTAAGTTTTACAGTTTTTTAAGCATTTTAGAGTTATATATTATCAACATTAGAACCCCGAAAACTCTACTCTCGCTAACTCGACACATGTTTTGACTTTAAAACACACACACACAAAACCCCTCATGTACGGTATTTTCGTTAAAAAGTTAATTTAATTTATAATATAATAATTTGTTTTTATACTATTACAGAATAGTGAATACATTATATATAAAAAGATTGAAATTATATTTAAATAAATCTTAAATTATCATTAAAAAATTAAGCATAAGATATTGCTGTCGCACTTTGATTAATGAGTGAAATAGCTAATTTAAACTTGCTTTTAATAAGGCTCAGAGTTCATTAAATAAAAATAATATCCCACAGTTAATTTGTTTAATAAAGTTAATATAGTATGTAAATAGCGGGTTTTTATAGGGTCTTATACCCTAAAAATATTGAAGTATTTGAAAATAACTAATGCAGGTACTATAGTAAATACAGTGATAAAATAGTACTAATATTTTGAAATTTTAAATCTAACATTCTGTATGTAGTTAATTCTCTATTTTACAGAGATTTTTAAAATTGCTTTAAATATCAATATTAGAGCTGTCAATAGAAAGGTGCAAATGTCAACCGCCTGGAGTAGATTACCGAATTTGAAGTCGTCGACGACTGGTCGAATATCCAATTCATCCAAATTATATCGCTGGTTAAGAACAGCCAAGTTGTTCAATCACTTCTTCCCCCATTGTTAATCGGAACAGACTATCCGCTGGTTCGCACACTGGGGACAAATTCTAAGTGCTCGCAGCACCGTAACACTATCATTATTCACACCACTCTTTTTCAGTTGACATATTTTTTATTGTAAAAATTATTTGTTGTAACTCATTACTGAATGTATTTTACAAGGTAACTATCTTCAAACAAGGAAAATAAAAAATACTGGAACAAATTTGTGAGTTTAGAAAGCATTAAATAACTAATAATTTTCTTAAATTATTGGGGGGGCTCTGCCCCCTCAAAATTTTTTTGAGGGGGCTCGGGCCCCCTCAGGCCCCATGGAGTCAGCGCCACTGGTTGACCTGTCTAAGGCATTCAGGCTCGAAGACAGGGATTAGAGTGAGGATTTTTAAAAATATACAACATAATTTTGACAAAATTTTAGAACATTTTAAAGACAAATGTTAAATATCAACAAAAACAAACACACTGCTATTTCTAGTATATGCTTCATCTTTGTAAACTTTGTTGCATCCTCCACTCCCCCCCCCCCCCCCCCCCCCACCAAAAGAAAAAAGAAAAAAATAAATTTTTTTTTAATGTTTGCAAGTAAACTGTTGGAAGTTTACATATGCAAAATTTTTAAATATATTATGCGATTCTATGTGTAAAATAATTAGAATAACAACCAAATAATAATCAAACAGACACAAATAGTTATACAGTTGGCTCTTTGTTTAACGACTTTCAAGAGACCACAAAAAATCGTCCTTAAGTAGAAAGCATCCTTAAACAGAATGCTTTAAACACTATAGTGGACCATCTGGGGACCGTGAAAAACCGTCATTAAATAGAGTGTCGTTAAACAGAGAGCCAACAGTACTTTCAAATCAGAGTCACTGCATATGCAATATAGCAGACAACCCAGTTTTCGGTCTTAGCCCTGGCTTAGGGGTGGTAACTTACTGCTAATACACAACGCATATGTTACTGCAATATATCTTACCCCTTTGCAGCTAAATAAAATTAAGCTGCAGAAATTCATTGATGAAAGAACAGTGAAATCAATCTGGCAAAACTAAGCATCTAGGGCAGCGGTTCCCAACCCGTGGGCCGCAAGCAGCATGGAACTGGGCCGCGGACGCTGAGTAGAGAAAGTCTATTCCAAGCATTCCAAGACAAATCTTGGTAGGTACCAGTTTCTCGGGACGATTCGCTAGTGAGATGAGTCATCGCTCAAAAGCTTCCCTGCCACCTGTTCATTCAGGAAGACCCCCTACTGTTCAGGGGTCGACAGCCCAGGGGTCAAGTGGTCAAGTGTCCCTTTTCAAGGTCAATGATCTCCTCCCTCTTTTCGATGCTTGTATTCCGGACTTGTTTTACACCTTTGTCAATAGTTAATGGTTGTGGTTTTCAGTTGATAAATAGCATCGCTCTGTGTCTGTCTGCTGTGAGGAAAATGTATTTCACTTAAACATGGATTCTTGGATTCGAACAGGGTCTTGCCGTAAGACAAAGACAGCAAGTGATGAAGTGATTCCCGCATCTGTTTTGCCTTCAGCTAGTACTGAAACTGCGCTAGTCGGTAAGTTAATGTCCGGTCCAACTAGCAGAAAATTAGCAAAGAAAAGTAAATCATACTTTAGAAAATACAACCCAGATTTTATAAAATTCGGCTTTATTTCTTCTGGTTCCGAATAAGAGCCCATGCCTCAATGCTTGATTTGCTTTGAAACTTTGTCAAACGAATGTATGAAAGTCTCAAAACTTGAAAGAGATCTTTCGACTAAGCATCCTGAATGTGTGGGAAAGTCTTTGGATTTCTTTCAAACGAAGAAAAGAAATTTTTCTATGACAAAATCCACCATGGAAAAATCCTCAAGGCAAAGCACTCTAAGCACCAGAGTTTCTTATGAACTAGCTTTGTTAATTGCAAAAAAGGGTTCAGCTCACACTGTGGGAGAAGAACTTATCATACCTGCCGCAAAAATTATAAGTAATGCTTTGTTTGATGAAAAATGTACAAAACAAATTAATGAAATTCCGTTATCAAACACAACAGTGAAAAGAAGAATAGATGAAATGTCAGAAAACGTAAAAGAAGTTCTCGTTACTTTCCTGAGAAAAAGTGAATATTTTTCGCTCCAATTTGACGAAAGTACGGACGTTGCTGGCCAGGCTAATTTATTAGCTTTCTGTCGTTTTGAATGGAATGGAAATATTCAAGAAGAAATGTTATTTTGTCAGTCTTTGCCAACAAGAAAAACTGGAGAGGAGATTTTCAAAGCTGCTGACAATTTCATGAAAGAAAATGAAATAGATTGGAAGAAATGTGTAGGATTGACAACTGATGGAGAACGAGCAATGTCAGGCATTCATATTGGTTTGGTCGCCAAAGTTAAGACAGTTGCTCCCTTGGTTCAATGGACGCATTGTAGCATACATAGAGAAACTCTTGCAGTAAAAGGCTTGGACGCGTCTTTAAAAAAAACTCTTGACGACGCAGTGAAAATCGTGAACTTTATCAAAGCAAGACCTAAAAACTCCAGACTGTTTAGTGTTTTGTGCGACGAAATGGACGCTGAACACAAGCAACTTTTGCTTCATTGTGAAGTTCGATGGCTCTCGAGAGGAAAAGTTTTGACAAGGTTATTCGAACTCCGCGATGAACTCTTGATTTTCCTAACGGATGGAGCAAATGATGGAAAAATAGCAAGTTCCCATTTAGACTGCATAACTGATGAAAATTGGTTAAAACGATTGGCCTATTTGGCAGATATTTTCAATTCCCTCAATGTTCTGAATTTAACTCTGCAGGGCAAGGATTGTCATAAGTTTTTTGTGCAAGACAAAATCGTAGCTATGATAATTAAACTTCAGAGATGGGCTCGAAAAGTAGACCAAGATTCTTTTGATGCGTTTCCTACTTTGCATGACTTTATTGAGACCAACGAAATTAAAGTCGATAGAAAAACAGCTGCAACCATAAAAGATCACCTCAACGCTATGGCCTCTAGCCTCAGGTAAGCTGAAAATTTTATTCTCCTTAATTTTTTGCCAGTATTTTAATACGTCTTATTATTAAAAACATTAATTTTCTTAAGAACTTCTTTAAAAATTAAATATTTCAAATAATGCAATTTTAAAACTAATATTAACAAATGATAACTATTTTGTATAATATAGTGTGAGTGAATATTCATTCATATGAATGAGGCTTTTAGTAACTGAAGCAGTATTAAGATTTTTCATATTTCTTAGGCACTTCTTCCCTAAAATTGAGGATGAAATTCAGTGGATCAGAAATCCCTTTGAAGAGAACTACCTTTCCAAACTGAAATTATCTTCAAGTGAAGAAGATTCATTAATTGAACTATCATGTGACCAATCTTTAAAATCGCTTTTCAAAATAACACCATTGGTCCCGTTTTGGATAAACGCTCGGCAAGAATATCCAGTTATTGCCAAAATTGCACTCTCACACTTGATGTGGTTTTCTACAACTTATCTTTGTGAACGAGCTTTTTCAACTATAGTATTTTTTGAAGAATAAATACAGAAACAAGCTGAATGTTGAGAGCGATTTGAGAATAAAACTGTCTGGTTTCAATCCAGACATTGAATCACTGGTGGAAGACAAACAGTGTCAAAAATCCCATTAAGAATCTTTTGACTTTTAATACTTGTTTTTGACTTTTTTACAATTTTGTCAGCTACGTGGATTATAATAAAATTATTTTCGTTAAAAAAAACATCTTAAAATTCTTCTGGTACATTATCTTTTACTTACTGCTGAAAAATTTGCATTATATATATACATACACACAAATACATATGCTGTTTGCCATTAGAAGTTATACAAAGCAGTTAGTGGGCCTCCAAATTTTTCTGACGAAATTAGTGGGCCACGCTACTGAAAAGGTTGGGAACCGCTGATCTAGGGTAATATTTGTATTTCTTGTGCAAAATGATAATACTTAAATTAAAAGTAAACAGCTTTAATTGTGATTGAAATTAGAATTACTGTGCATGTTTCTGCATTATAGTTTACCCCTTAGCAAGGGGTAAGCTAAAAGTGAGCAAAAAGGTATTTGTTCACTTTTTCCAGAATGCAAAATTGTGTAGAGTATACAAAGCATTGTTAAAAGAAGAAGTTTAAAATTAGTGCACTCTTTCGTTATCAGACCAAAATAAATTAATTTGTTTGATCAACAATTCTTTAAACTTACTTCCATTTCATAAATTCATCGATGTTAATTATTTTTTAATTACTATTTTTAGTTTTTAGCATTATTACCCGAGGTGGAAAATTCTTTAGAAATTTCGGGAAATCATGAAAATAAGAATAACGCCTTTATTTTATTTAATAGTCTGAAAACTGAGTACATATTTTAAAATAGCAATATACATTAAAGAAGTTTACTTTATAACATTTATAGTATTTAATAGAAAGACTGCAAATGCATTAAATAAAACTTTTTCTAGGTGTTCAGGATCCAAAGGGAAAACTTTTAGGTTTTTGAACTACTGCAGAATTTTTTTGATTGCATAAAGAAGCTACAAGTATTTTTTACTTCGAAAAGCTATGATTCCACATGTTATTGCGTCATTATTCATCTCCAGCAAATTTGCCACAAGGTTTATGGGACCCCCTGAATATACACTATGGTTATGACTTAAAATTTTTTTCTCCAAGTTTTTAAATGCCTGTGGCAAATGGTGAACTTTGTGCCCTGACTACTAAAAAACTGCAATTGCAGATGACTCTAAAAAAAAGTTCCTTTGCCAAAACGTTTCCAGTTCAGTATATTACACACTGTTGTAGCCTGTAACACCAATGACAAGCAAATGAAATTGCTCACAATTAAAAACTTATATGGCCACAAAAGTGATTTATCAACCACAGGACATGGTGATAGAAATTTAGAAAAATAAGTCACTTGTCCAATGAACCAGCAACAAAAAAAAACTCCCTGGCCCCACACACTTTTAGTGGTCTGTTCTTGCTTTCTGGTTTCTAACAATGAGAAATTAAAGAAAAAAGACTACAATATGAAATAAAATTAACATGACAAATGGAGTTAAATAGCCGTTTCCAGTAGATATATCTGAGAGAATCAGAATAGGGAAGAGAAGGATACAATAAAAGGCATCTTTCTGTTCACCACACCAACACTATTTAAGGAATAAGGAACAAAATCTTATCTGTGTTATTGTTTTGGAAGGTAATAGGGTGACAAAAACTAATGCTGTTAAAATATCTTTACCTTTTTTTTTGCAAAGAAAACCTAAACACTGCAAATATAGGTGTTTTCTCTCAACAGTTTTAAAACATTGAGATTCTTCATATTTTTGATTTGAAAACAAGAACGACACTTTACAGTACTAGTCCCATAGACCACTAAAATTGATATTCTGCAGGTCTGATGGATGTTTTTGTGGTCTTGGACCAGTGGACCATTGTTAATTTCTAGCCCTGGGACATTATCTGCCAGAATAATATTCCTACAGGTTATTAGTCACAAATACTCTTCAATAAATCAGGATTTCAAGTTTAGTCAACAGTGCAGCATTGCAAGTAACAAAGCCAACAGAATGCTTGAGTTTATCAATAGATCCATTTCAAACAAATTTAAGAAGGATCTTCTGCCTTCATATGGGAGTTTGATAATATCTCATTTGGAGTATGCAGTTCATTTTTGGTCTCCTTATCTGAGTAAAGCTATTTGTGCATTGGAAAGGGTTCAAAGAAGGGTAACTAGGCTAGTAAGGGGATTTTCAGGTTTAGATTATGATGTCAGACTTAAAAGTCTTAATATGTATAGCCTGGAGCAAAGGAGAGTCAGAGGAGACAAGATTCAGTTGCATAAATTTATCAAAAGATGTTAGTGGGTTACATTTTTGCACGGAAAGCAGGACGAGAGGTCATTGTTTTTCGCTATTCAAATCTCAGGCTAAACTGGAAATTAGGAAAAAATACTACTTTAATAGGGTTGTTGGCACTCGGAACAGCTTATCGGAAGAGGTGCTAATGAATAAGGTGGTGGATAGCTTTTAGAGGGCAATTGATCTTCATTGAGACTAATAAACTGACTAGGACCAGCGTAGCTGAGCCCAGAGCCTGTTGCTGGTCGTCACCTTTGTATTTGTATTTAAAATACATGACAGGAAACCTAGTTTTCTGATCAAAAGTTTACCACAGAGATTTACCAGAAATTGATGGATGAAATTCAATATTAAATTGCACTGCACCCATGAACTACTTTTAACACACTTGAATGTTGACAAATCAGCTAGAAATATATTATGAATGAATATTTTTGTCTTGTAAGGAGAGAAGAAAAAAGTAACCAGAATTGCAAAAAAAAAAAAAAAAAAAGAGGATTTGAATCTGAAGTTTGTTTTAGCAAGTTCATTTTTACTGTGCTGAATGCACTCTACTTTTAGAGTTTTCACCTGTAATTTTTATTAGTATGGAACATTTTTAAAGAATTGATCAAAATAATTGTCATTTTCTGATTCTGTATCAAAAAGTTCACTATTTCTTAAAGTTATAAACCTAATATACACACATACATATAACTCCAGTCAAAGTTCACAATCCAAAACTTTCAATAACTTAAAAAGCTGATTATCATTAAAAAGATTATCAAATTAAAGAAAAATAAAAATCAATGCAAAACAAAATTTTTTTTCTTTGTGTGTGGAGGGGAGGGGGTCAAATTTACACGTCTGTATGTCCTTCTTATTCAAAAAGATAGAATGTGTTCTTAAATGTAGAATGGCAATGGTGTAAATCATTAACAAAGGGGGAATGGTGTAAGTCACTTTAAAACAAGTTACAAGTAACTTTTGATAAAAGTTGATTCAAAATTTAAAAAAAGCACCAAGCTACAAATATAAATCTCGTTTTTGAAAATGAAATTTAAGCAGTCTTGAATCTGTATCAGCCCGTTTTAAAAACCTAAATCTTCCACTGAAAAAGACCATAAATAACTACAAAGCTCATATCATAATAAAAACTACTGTGACAGATTTTAATTTATTAAAACTATGATAGTGAAATATGAAACACACATACAAATTGTGACAATGCATACATTTATGATAATCCATATGATGAAAGTAATCATGAATATTGTTGTGGGATTTACCTGGAAGATCAACAGCAACTGTATAGTACCCAAAAGCTGCTAAATTTCTTAAAGTACCAAGTGTATTCCAGGTTTCTGAATTGTAAGACTGACCATGTAGTAGCAAAACAGATATGCTACGATTAGAACTTGCTGGTTTTGCATAAAGAATATGAATATCACAATCCTATTACAAGCAAAAGAAAACATGTAAATACATACATCTTAATGATAAGTATAATCAGGATTTCAATCATCTGTACAATATGGCATTCAAATAAATTCTGACACTGCAATATAGTGTGAAAGACAATGGCACAAGCAGCCTATTTTTGGAATGGGATCACCACTTTTGATGTGAGTGGCATGGGCGCCCATACACAAAATTTTAAGGGCGGGGGGGGGGGGGGGGGGGGCTCAGATTTCCTCATGGTTTAGCAAGATATTTTCAACATAGAAACCAATTTTAGTACGGATTAGAGTTATTAAAATTTGACATTTTTAATAACTTAATCATTAACTGCTGGAGAAAAAATGTGTTTACATTTTTTGAAAAAAAAAAAAAAAAAAGACTAAAAGCAAGGAAGTTCAAATTTGTAAGGGGGTATAGAGCCTCCAATAGCCCCCCCCCCCATATGGGAGCCCTTGGGGGTGGTGTAGTTAAAGAAGGCCACTGAGATGAAATGTCCTGGATAGCATATCTTTCAATTAGAAAAAAAAAACTCTCTTTATAAGAACAATGCTCATCTTCTGAGTTTCAAACTGTTGCCAAATTTAAGAACTGTAAATACGGGACAGACTTTTAAAGGGAGATGGGGGGTGCCATTTAAGAGGGAAGAAATCTGAAAATCAGATTTTCACAGCCTTAAATTTAATTAACTTTTCTCACTGACATTCACAAAGAAAAAGGAATATACTACAATAAGCATATGAATACAAACTACATTTTTTACAACAGCACAGCTGTTTTCCTTTGTGAATGTTAGTGCGAAAAGTTCTAACGCAATGTTTGACATTGTAAACTTTGTATTTCCCAATTTATTAACAATTTTTTCCAGACTTGGAAGATATAGCAGTAGTTAATATGGATGACTAATATTTAAAGAAAATATGCACTGCTTCTCTAGCCAATGGGGAAATTGGAATGATTAAAATAATTTTAATGCATCATTAATAGACAATTTGTTTCTTAAATTCAGCAGAAATAGGATTAAACCTTACAGTTGAGACAAACTAAAAGAGGTTAACAAAAAAACAAACTAAAATTCAAAATCTTAATGAATAAAAACTGAACAGTTTTTTTTTTTTTTTTTTTGTAATGCAATAATTATAACAACAAAATGTTGATAAACCCAATTTTTTCAAAATATCACATTTGATACTTGATTTTACTGCTGCAACAATTAATTTCAGGATGTTACGTGTTTTTCAGCTGTGATAAATTTTACTGCAACTTATATGTGTTGAATTTGTCCCTACAATGAGTTCTGTTTTAACTAACTGAACAGAAAGTCATTATGCTTTAACACTAGAAAGACGGAAGCATTCATTTTGAACACAAACAGTTTTCAAATGCTCATGTTTGCTGCGTTTATTTTTCAATTTTTTTTTCCTTCATTGACTTTTTCTAACTATTTATTAAGAAAGACAGAATGCTTTAACACTAAAAAGATTGAACCGTCTATTTTGACCACGAACAGTTTTTAAAAGCTCATATTTGCTGCGTTTATTTTTCAAATTCTTTTTCCTTCATTGACTTTTCCTAACTATTTATTAAGATCTTAAAAAAGTAAATTTTACATCTTTATGGTTATTATTATAGTTGCTATAAACAGGGTTGGCAAGGTTTTGGACACTATGGGAAAAACCCTGGTTTTTACCATCCTGTCTAAAACCCTTGTGTCCAAAACTGTCCAAAATTATATTTTTAAAGAAATTGTACTTTGTGAGAAAACATCAATACCAGAATAAAATGCATCAAAGTAGAGAACATTTATTCAATGGGTGAACATTCAACTTATTTATGCAGCTGCTTTTAATCTAGTTATATGGAAGTTAAATTCTTGATTAAAATTTCAATTTGTATGCATGAGTTTAACTTTTATTTTACTTTTTTGATAATAGTTCCCTATGTTTATGCATGTGCAAACAAAAGACGGGTTAGTAAGGATTTTACCGCCTGCTCAAAACCCTTGTGTACAAAGCTGTCCGAAAGTGTCCAAAACTATTTTTGTGATAAATATCAAATACAGAACAAAATGTGCCAAAATATTTTTTTTTTTACTATTTAATATATTTATTCAATGTGAACATTCAAGTAGAAATATATATGTAATTTATTTATACAGCTGATTTTAATCTAATTACATAGAAATTAAATTCTTTATTAAAAATTTCACTTTGTATGCATGTTTTTTTTTTTTTTCCCCTCCCATAAACCAACTTTTTTGACATTTATGCATGTGTGCAAAAGAAAGTGTTCAAAATATAGTGCAATAATTTACTTAAATGCAATAAATTACAGTTTTTTGTAGTTACAGAATGCATTATATTAAAAATATGAACTAAAAAAAGAATAGCACAAGTTTTAAAATATAAGTGTTTCATCATCCATTTCTTGTTCTTTAATCTATAATTCAAAAAATAATTTTCGTTAAAACATCATAAAAAAATAAGCTTTTTTTTCTTTGCATCTAAATATTTTTGTACATTCAACAACATCCCTTTGAGTTATAAATGGAACTGAAATTAGTTCTCTTGGTAATGTTATGAACTTTCTTTCATAACTCTATCAACAGTTACATAAAGAAGTTTTTATGTAATAAGAGTTTTTGGCAATTTCTTTTAAGTAAAATATTTTTTAAATGAACATTTTGGAGAATAATATTATCAAATACTCATTAATTAAACCTCATTAATATATATATTTATGCATTACGAATATTGCAGTAAATACGAATTGATTAGATTACACCTCTTTAGCTTTAGCACATTTTGGGACAGTTTAAGATAAATTCGGACACTTTTGGATGGTAAAATCCACCTGTCATGTCCTAAACCAGTTTTGGATAGTCCAAAACCCAACCCTGGCTATAAATGGTTATAACTAAAAAGACTAACTACAGTTATTTTGGCCACTCAACGAACTTTTGCTTTTGCGTTCCGTTTTGTTCACTTTTCTGTTACATATGTGCACTATGGATTTTTGTTAGTTGTTAGGGTGAGTAACATTCTTTAGGTAGCAAGTGTGAGTAGCCCCTGCTGGTCAGGGGCACTTCTTTGCACCATTAGGAAATGCAAAACAGATTTGGGTCGCATGCTTCTTTTTTCTGCTGTTAGAACAGGGAGCAAAGGGGAGAAAGGTGAATAAGAAAAGCATGTGACTCAGGGTTCGAAAATATCATGATATTTTCGAAATAAGTATCAAAATATCATGATATTTTCAAAATAAATATCAGATATATATTGTGATATATATATCACAATATATAGCGATATATAGCGACTGATATATATTGGCGAACCCTGATGTGACTAGACACGCGAAATTCTATTAGTTCAAAAAAGGGTTAGGTTTAAAACAAGTGGATTCTAAAAACTTGTACTGTAATTCTTTTGTGCACCAAAACATGTGCTTTGCATGAAACATAGGCTTTTATTTCCTTCGATGTGCCTTGTCACATAATTATCTTCATGATGTCGCAAAGGGCCGTTAGTAAAAAAAGCTTAACAGAAAATGAATTCTACAACTGTTGCAGGAATTTTCTGAAACTTATTCTGGCCCAGATGAACAGACTTATCTGAAGAGTACATTCCTAACAATGAAAATAATTTACTTTCATCAAATGATTGCGAATGTTTTCCGGCACATGGACCTTAGGAAAAAGGAAACAATGTCTAATGAAATGCTACGGAAACAAAACTATAAACATTTGTTCCGATTGCAAAAAGATTGTTAATGGCTTATGTAAAGGCAAATTGATAAAGATGAATGTTTGTAAATATTGTAAAAGGGAGTTATGCAAGTACATAGCAATATTTATGCATGTATGAAAACAATGACATGCATGGTCAAAAATACGTGTTAGTTATTACATGCTTAGAAAAATATCTCCTATTTTGTGCAAATTTAAAATTTCTAAATATGAATTATGTAATGCATGTGTATACTACAGGTGATCAAACGTAAAATTAAGAAGAAAAAAAGTTTCCTCAGATCGATTTACAGCAGGAGCGGATCTAGAGGGGGGCCATGGCCCCTCCCAAAGCCTTGTGATTGTAGAAATTTCTTTAAGAAAAAAAAACGGAAAATATTATGAGAAGATAACAAAATTTAGCACATGTGTTTTACTGAAAAAGAAGTATAGGCCTTAACTGGGAGATAAATTATATCCCTATCCTCAAAACAAAACTTTTATTTCCAAAATTTTTCTATCTCTAAATGCTGCTGTTCTCAGAGTATACCTATTGTTCACAAGACCAAAGAGAGCCTAAATTTTTGTTTTTATGGCTTCAATTTTGAAAATAGGGGGAGAACCCCCTTTTCCCATGTGTTTTGACAAATGCCTTGATATGTAGCAAAAAATTTCATTTTAAGTCCTTTATTTGGAAAAAATGTCAACAGAAGTTAGCTTATCCAGCCCTTATCACTTAACTTGCTTAAAAGCAACTTAAATGAAATTTTTTGGGACTTCAATTTTTGATAGGATCCCCTCACTCCCTAGTTTATATCGTGATGATAGCTTTAAAAGGAGGTTTTTGGAGGAGCTCACGAATCTTCCACCCCTTTCTAAAAAATGTAGAAATATAGTTAAAAATCAAATTTTTAGAGCGTCAAAGGCAAAATATTTCCAGGAAGGAAGGATTCTAAGCACCTTCACACTTCCTTTAATGTAAGCAAACATTACCTAAAGGTGCATTTTTAAGCTGTACAGCTGAAGAGCTAGAGAAGAGCACTCCTCCTCTTCTAACTTCTCAATGTATAATGACAGAATATTTTGGTTTCTAAGCTTTATTTTCAAAAAATATTTTGGGGCCAGCGCCTGAAATCTGACCTTTCTCCGTACATCATCAAAAATAAACAAAATGAGATTTTAGTTTCCTAATTTTCAAAAATTACTCGGAAATTTAAATTTTGAAACATTTTTGAGTGAGATTCCTAAAACCAACCCCTCACCTAATGTCTCGATACCCCGAAAATTGAGTTTTTAAAACTTCATTATAATAAAATTTCTGAGGAGTTTGGAGTTTGTTCAAAAATTTCGGATGGCCCCTCCCAAAACAATCGGCTGGATCCGCCACTGATTTACAGATTATATTATGATTTAATTGTTAAAATAATTTATGACAAATGAAAACAAAACTTTTCTATGATTAAAAATCCTGAAAAGATATACTTTTTAATATTTCATGCATGGCGGTCAAAATGACCACTGCTAGTCTTTCTAGGTATATGGAAAACATTGCATTTCTAGTGCTGAACAATTTTTGTTATTACTCTTTATTTCATATTTTGCGTTTTTCATCCTATTATTTTTTTTTCTTAAAATAATCTCTCATTCATTGTGTCTATTTATAAAGTATTGCTAGAATATGGGACTTAAGCCGTCCCATGTCAAAGCTCACCAGGACGTGGCATAGTTTCCCCAAATAAGGGACAGTCCCTTAAATTCCGGGACCTTTGGACATCCTGGTTTCAACCAATCACCATCAAAAATAACATTGAAACTTCTGAACAATGGTGAGCAGTCACTACAACTACAAATAGCCTATTCATCAAATGGTGGCCAAACTTTTAGAGTAAAATCACAAAAGATGTGAATACTGCCATGGTCAAGTAAACAGCAATATCTGCAGAAATGAATTTTCGAGATGTTTGAAGAAATGTGTTTCGGACTTGATACTAAAAATAGGGATATGTTGAAATTAGACGCTCCCCCCCCCCCCCCCAAAAAAAAAAACAAATAAGCTAGCTTGTACAGTAAAGCTAAGGTACAATAAATGACAAAAATGCAAAAAATGACGAGTGATGCTTTAAGCAGGGGTGATCAAAACTTAAACTTGACTTTCTTTTAATAAACCTCCATCTGAAATATAGAATGACAGTGGCGTAAATAATTAAAAGTTACTTTAAAGCAAGTCATAAATAACTTTCATAGTTCATTCGTAATAAAAAGTAGCTATATTTTAATGCAAATCTTGCTCTTGAAGTTAAAATTCATGCAATTTTGATTTTTTACAGAGGTTTTTAGAAAACCTTCATTTATTTCAAATTATGTTGACTTACAACACTCTCATTCATTTATCCTTCTTTAGAGGCCCGACTGACCAAGAAATTGAAAATAAAACTAGTACTAAGACTTATTAAAGTTGCAAATATACACTGCTGGCCTATAGGGAGGGGTTTTGTTACCCTACAGATTTTGTTGCAGAGGGCCCAAAATTTATAGATCCGGGCCTGCTTACTATGTTGAAAAACACACAACAGCTGAGTAATAATATTATTTAAATCAAATTAAAAAAAGTAAATTGAAAAAATTAATTACCTCAACCTCAATAAAGTCTGATTGAACCACCATTGCAGACATCATTTCATTGATTTCTTCAGGGATTTTTTCCTTGCGCAGATTCACCTTTTTCCAAAAATTAGGACTCAATTTTCGATTATTAGCTCTGCAGGCCTCTATTTCCTCACTAGGGGAAAGTGGAATTCTAAACAATTCTGTACTTTCCTCAAATACATCATTCAGTTTATTTGATGAAGTTCTGTACATAACAATTCCAACAGACATCCATGCTAGCAAGAGAAGTACAGTAACGCTCATTATTTTGTGAACTGTAGAAGAAAATAAAAATTTGGATTTGAGAAAATGAAATAAAGTTATAAAACACATAAAGAAAAAAATAATAGTTTAAAAAACTAAACAAACACCCTTTTTTAGCAACATGAAGTAAAAAGTAAAAAATAATCTTTGGATATTAAGTATGATGAAATAATTGACCAAATAATAAACTTCAATGTAAAAATAAACCGTGGGGTGCTTGCTATCTATTTTCATTTTTGCAAGGACAACAAATGGAAGAAATTTAAGACAACTGATACGAAGCAGCTCCCCTGCTTTTTTCACATTAAATTAATTGCTTGGTCAATTATTTCATCATACTTAACATCCACAGATTATTTTTTACTTTTTAGTTTATGTTGCTACAAAATCAAGTTTTTTTAGTTTTTTAAACTATTATTTTATTTTATTTTATTTTTAGTTTACTTGAACTCGAATAGTTGTCTAATCCAGCTAATCCACAACAGACATCAATGTACATGTGTGTAAACCATATTTATATTACTTTTAAAATTAGATATATGTTTTAATAAAATCATTGTTCAACAATGACCATGATCAAGAATGAATTTTTGTTTTTTACCAACATTTTGGCATGAAACTAATAAAAAATAATTATAATTCACATTATAATTACTTTTGAACATTGAAACAAATTTAATCTGATGCAGAAAAATCAGGGGCTTCTATCGATATTTAATTCTAATTTTTGCAAGCACTTTTAATCCTCATACTCCCCCTCAGGATGTGGGCAAAATTTGAGTTGCAAGATTCCGTTACAAGATACATGCATACAGGCAAAGATAATAAAAGCGTGTCAAAAAAGGTAGCAGTCTTTGAGTCACTTTTTTTTTCACAAAAATAAACTATTTGTGACATTATTATGTGAAAATATGTTCACTTTAATCAAATATTATAACCAAAACAATTAAATAACATGCCTGCTAATGTCCCAGCATTCCAAAACACAAAAACAAAAGCCAGTAAACAGTTGTAGTGTGTGATGTATGGTAAAATCAATTTCCATTGTCATTTTGAGAAAAATAGGGATTCTTTCCCATCACTAAAAGTACATAAATATGAAACTTTCTAATGTTTTATATGCAGAAAACTTTATTCAAACATAGCTACTAAATAGCAAAAGAAATATATATATAACTAAAGTTTATTTTTAATCATACCTTATTTTCAACACTTCATTTGTTTTAGCAGCAAAGTATCTTTCTTGAAGGGCACTTTTTAAAACTTTTAATAAAATTTGATTGAATAACTAGCAATGGTTTTTCTTTTAATGACACATTTTCAAAAAAATTGTGATTTTCCATAAAATACAAAGTCAACAAACCTAACAAACTAAAGCATCAAAAACATGAATGATAAAAACATAGATAAACTAGTTGACCACTGCAAAGCATTCCTGGATGACAGAAAGAATTCAAAAGCAGGGCTGCGCATTGCGCAATCCCTATGTGCAAGGTCGTGCGGAGCATGATATGAAGGCACCAGAGTCAACGAGTATGATGTGGCCATCACAAAACTTTCTTCTATATCTTTCTTATAATTCTGATCCCTCCCCATAATTAACAAGGAAGCAATATTCCCAACAAAAACAAAATTACACAAGCCAAAACTTGACGACCATCCCAATTCCTGATTTATCTCAAAAGCAAAGCAAAGAATGAAAATTGAAAATTATTTTAAAAGCCTTGTTTAAAATAATTACAAACATTTATTTGTTAACAAACACGAGATGGCAATAGTTAGAAATTTTAAATCATTGAGATAATATTTCCGATACAATTAAAAACATGAGAAATATGCAGTCGACAGTCTGTTACGATTTATCTTTCTAATTGTTGCAATTATAAAGCTATTTTTATTCACATAAATAAAAAAAATCAGCTCCCCATGGAGCGATAGGCGCCAAAATTGAACCAACGCCCGTTTACATATGGATTCATATTTATTCCAAATTTCATCCAGAAAGTAGCATTACTTCTTGAGATATGGTACTCACAATGGGAAAAAAAGAACGTTTGATTGTGCCACACCCTTTTCAGCTGCTGACGCCAAAATGTAGAATCATTTCTTATACCCTCTAAGGGCTACTTGTCGATAAATTTTTGTTTGATTATGTTCATTATTTTTTGAGATACAGCAGTCACAATTGAGAACAAAAAAAAGTTCTATAGCTCAACCTCCGTTTGAGCTATTGACACCAAAATTGAATCAGGACCTGTACCTGTTAGGGGCAACATATGGACCAAATTTTGTTTGATTCTGCCAGTTACTTCCTGAGGAATAGCAGTCACGCAAAACTCAAAAAATGTCCCATTGCTCCACTTCCCTTGGAGGAATTTGTGCCAAAAAACAATGGGCACAAGTTCACATAGGGGCACATATGTGTACCAAATTTCGTTCGATTTCATGCGGTGGTTTTTGCTGTAGAGCGGCCACAAAAAACTGGTCACACACATACGTGACACACACTGGGACACACAGACAGACATTTTCTAAAAATGGTCGAAATAGACTCAGCACACCTCAAAACGTTCGAATCCGTCAAAATTCGAAAATTTGCATGAATCCAATACTTTTATCTATATATCAGATATAGAAGAAAGTAAAAAGGTGCCGAGCTCTACCAATCAAAAATGCTCCAATTAGGGAGAATCTTCTTATTAAAAAAATAAAATTAAACTTTTCATTAAATCCAGGGCCTGATTAAGCCATAGTAATGCCCAGGCCTTGGCAAAATTTGGTGGTCCTCTCACAAGAGAATCTGCACATTTTTCATGTGGAAGTTTCCGAAACAGGGAAGAAATAAAGAAAATTTACCCTATTTTAGTATTCCTAAAATTGTAGTGCCCAGGTCCATGGACCTGCCGGACCATACGTTTATCAGGCCCTGATTATGTCCAATAGTGGCGGTGAAATTACACAGCTTATTGAAAAAAGCATAAAAATTATTGCCTTGTTGTGTCTAAATATGCTATTCAAAAGCGCAATCTTTTGCACTGAAAACACATGCTGCTAATTATAGCATACATTAGCAATTTTCTTCCTAATGTAGAGCAGTGAATGCTATTTCAGAATGTCATTAATACATAAAGCTGAGCATATGAGGGGCAATAAATCTCATGTTCCCCATTTTGGTTCTTGAGGTGATTATGTTGTAGTGTAATTTGTGTAATATGTCCTTTTTTGATTTCTAACTATTGTTCATGGTAGTTTCGACTATATCATAATATCATACACAAAACATACTGTAAGCCAATTTGCATATATTTTACTTGTGCGTAATATTTGTAAATTGTAGTCATCAATTTTGGTTGACTTTTTAGTTAACGACTTGACCATAATTACTCGATTCTCTCCCCTTCCTTTTTTTCTTTAATTATTTGCACATTAAAAGAGCTATGGACAATGCATTTGTTTTAATTATCACATTCAAGGCCTTTTTAACGATTCCGTATTTTAGAATTATTGGTTTTACCGGAAAGAGGGGGTGTTCAGTTTCATATTTTAAGGTGGAATATCCTTTATATTTCAATTTAGAAATATAATGAGTACCCTGTTGTCATGTTTTAACAAGCGTATAAGTTAAGCAATAAATAAATACTTTTGTGCCGAGGAATAACAGGAAATATCCAATGTTGTTTAGCACATAAACAATGGAATATTTCCTGTTAGGAATATGAGTGTTTAATTATTCATCAATTAGAGATTAGAAATATTTAGAGCAGCGTTAACTTTGATATTTAAAATATTTTCTTTTTCCAAAACACATTAACATATCAGAGCTACTGAACTCGAAATAACTTCAAGATATGAAGTAAAAATCTACACTGTAATCCAAAATTAAATACGTTTTTTTACACAATGTTTATAAAATAAAATTAAATGCCAAACGTCCACGTCAAATTTGTCAACAAAACCTCATTCCAGGGGTTAACTATATTTTCCTCAGACGCCACTGCATAAAAGTGCTCATAAGACATTTGCATGACGGCACTGATCAGGTTTGGAGCGGGCATGTTCAAAAGACCTTGTTTTTTCAATTTTTTTCTTTTTAAATAAGAGCAAAAATATGATTTTTTTGTTTTTTCCCTCAAAGTGGTGATAAAAACTTTAAAATGACATCTTATTTTTAAAGTTTAATGAAGTATTAAGGAAGTTCTGGCATTCATTGGATGATATTACTTGATTTTACACCCTTTTATAAAACAATTACATGCACAATATAATTGTTCTTAGTTTTGTATAATTAATTACTAATTTTACAACAAGAACAATTGCGGCAGCTGAAAACAGAAATTGTCACACAAGTTACAAGCTTTATAAAACTAATACTTAATAATAAAAACTGAGAGTAGTTAAACTGTGCATGTAGTTCCTTTATAAAAGGATATTAAATAAGATAATATTAATGAATGCTTGATTTTTTGATGCTGAGCTAATTAAAAAGAACTTTGAAAATAAAAAATAGTATTGCCAGTAACTAGTAAGTAATAATAGCATTAGTAATGTCACACTAGTTATGATGGAATCGCCCAATAGTGAAATTTGTCACACAACCACAGAAAATCCTAGCAGAAAAATGACTAGCTACCCCCGTGCAAAGCATTCACGCACAACAGCGGCAGCTCAAAAATCCGATTTTTTAACAGCAATTTTTCAAAATACAGCCACAATGAGATTTTTTTCTTCTGATGGTGATGAAAAATAAAATAAAATTTTCTCATCATTAACATTAACTCATTCTTGTAATTTTATGAAGTATTTAAGGAAAAAGTTACAAAAAAAAAAAAATCAAGATTTACCATGTTAAAATAAAAGTTTCCATCTTTGATTTTAATGTAAAAACATAACTGTGGTTCAAAATGCAGAAATGAGTTTAAATTGTATATTTTTAGAAATTTTGGTCAAAATTAACCTACGGGAAAAACAAGAAATCTCATAGTGAGATCGAATTCACGATCTTCATGTTTTCAGCACAACACTCTAATCAACTGAGCTTCACTCGTGAGGAGCTATATATTACAGCAATGCTTAGTGAAAGACAGAATAAATCCTTTTTTTTTTCAAAAATTCACCACAATGTAAGCTGTATATTTTTTGCCAAAAGCAATGTAAAAAATCTTTAAAATGCCTTACATATCAAATTTGATGAATTATTGAGAACATAATGGAGTTGTCCCAAAAAACAAAAATCTTCTAGAAATATTTTTTTATGACTAGGATAAAGCTTTTAATTCAAATTCATGAAAATTATTTCTTCAAATTAAAAAAAATGACTTCAACTTGATAAATTCAACTTTCTTAATCTAGTTTATGTCTCAAACTTTTACTCAGCATTTGACTGTGTACATATTGTTTTATGTTTCAAATGTTGTTCAGATTTATAAAATTGTGAATTTCAGGTTGGTGGAGGACTTGAGACAGTTCACTGTATATACCGAGTTTTGATTTTAAATACACTGTTTTTGAATTTAAGAATGTGTCTTCTATGAGTTCACCCCCAAAAACTAGGTAATTGTAGCAGTAAACTAACCATGGCAAAAGAATTCAATAAGATGAAATACTGCTTACCAGCATAAGATCACAAATCTAGTCTTGCTTGTGACATTGCCTAATAAGTATTTCTACCATTAGTTACAAACTTGATACATAATGACTAAAACCAGCTGAGAATGTGTTAAAACTGATTTAACTTTTGCATTCTAATGCAAACTAATTTTGCATTGTAATCATTTGAAGCATGAGGCTAGGATATGTCCATATTTGGAATAGAATGGGAAACGATTGGGCAGGATTCCTAAATTTTTACAAGAAATGACTAGGAGTTAAATTAAAGGTTTCACTTATTTTATATATTCAGATAATTTTCAGTTATAACTTCAGTTGTATGACTATAGCAAATTCAGCGAGAACTGATAGTGGAAGTAAACAAAGCAATGTCACACTTGGCGATACCGTTGTCGGATTGGCAATCGGATGGCAAAAACAGCCCCAAATAGATAAGTAAACTGTTCCTGAGAAGAATCGCCAATCCAATGAGTGATTCATGATAGTGGAAAATGTTGGCGCCATACAGCAACCCTTTTTGTCACTAATTTCCATATATGGCTAAAAATTGCCTTGAAAAATTTGAGCCATAAATACTAGGTGAAATTTGTAACACGGGCAAAGTTATTTTCAGGGTTGCCCAGATGGGAGCAGTGTTGCCAGATAGGGGGAATTTCCCCATTTTGGGGAAATCTGGTGCTCTCTGGGGAAATTTTGGGGAAATGGATTTTTAGGGGAATTCTTTGGGGAAAATTTTTTGTCTTGGGGAAAAGCCTTAGGGGGAAAAAAATTTCGTATTTAAATGTGCGTCTTAACATCTGGTAGTTACATTGTTTGTATCAAACAGCGTTGGTTTAGCTTTGCTCAACGTTATGCAATTCACATTTCACATTATGGGCAGTTCTCAAAAGGTGGGAACAAAAAAGTTAACTTTGAGCAATTTCAAAAATTTTCAAATTTGATATCAATTTTGCTTTTATTCTATAGTATGCATACCTAGAACACAAGATATGAACATGAAAAGACAGCAGGTATTTGTAAAAATTGTTAATTAGCAAATTAAATCAGCAGTCTGTAGGTAACGGATTTTGGACATCATCATAATGTAAGTTTCACCATTTTTGACAATTGTTAATCTGATTTTTAACATTTCCAATGAAAATTTTATTTACTACTTTTTGAATTTTGCAATTTAATAATAAAGAGGATATTAATGAAGTACTTGAATGGCTATACATACTGCTCTTTACATATAATAAAGTTTTGGAATGATTTTGAAGAAGTTGATGAAAGGTAAAAAAATGCTTAAAATTAAAAATAATACAAATATAAAAAGTGACATCATCAGTTTTAATAATAAATATTTTTTCTAATGTCATAAGAATTAAAACGATATCTAAAAAAAATTATTGAAAAAAGAAATTCGTATTTCTATTTGGAGATCGTTAAATTAAGTTTCCAAAAGAAAGAAGAGAAAAAAAAAATCTAAAATAATAAAAGCGGGGGGAAAAAAATGCTAGCGCAGGTGATAACGTCGCCAAAACTGGTGCAGCTGACGATAAACTACTCAAACTTGGAATTCCCCTCTGGTAACCTTTAGCTTATCGTATACTGTGTTGTCTCCAATGGAGGTTTGCTTGGCGATTTTAGCGCAACATGGCTTTCGTTGCGATCATAACCAGCCATGTTTCCACTGTAATTTATGTATTGTTCAATGTGTAACGTATTAATTATGCAAAATACCGATGGATTAAAGAAGATAACATTATAATAACCTTTTTTATTGAGGTTAGAAGACAGTGGATCATCTAAAAATTATGAATAAACGGACAGAATTATCGGCGTCAAGATCGTAACACCATTTGGACATCTTGCATGTATGTTTAAGAAAAATGACTTTTCTTCTAAGATACTGCATAAAAGCTTATGAAAACACTTTTAAACAATTAAAAATTGATTCTGAGGATCGATAAACACCTTGAAAACGAAAACATCATATACTTAGTTCTCAAAAAATAGCATTGTAAAGATTGTAACTTTTGGACATGCATCAAATTTCAAACTTACTTCTTTTTAAAATCGTTTACAAAGTAAATAATCTGTCTTTACTTTTGTTATTTGTGTAAAATATTAACAAAAAATTATTCAGTGTAAGATTCATGCCTTTAATTTTTTTTTGAAACGTATGGAAATAATTTAAAAAAAAATTTTTTAATGGTACATTTGCTCAGTTAACGTTGGTATGTCCAAAATTGTGCCTTTTAGCAAAGAAAATATTTTTTTGAGGGCATTTGAAGATCATTTTTTCAAAAATTTATGGCAATTCTTGTCTCTATACAGTATTATAATTTAACTCAAAAATTTTTGAGTTAATTAAAATGAAAGTTATTTGGTGTTGAAGCTTCAAAGTTGAGGTCTGTGTTTGTTCCCACCTTTTGAGAACTGCCCTTATGTGGAATACAGTAGAAGACCGTTATAACGCCGACCTATATAACGCAATTCTCTATAAACCGCACAACTTTTCAGAAGTAAACAATAGGTTTTGAAGCTTAAAAAATCCCTCTGTTTTGCTTTGAAAACATAAAAATTGTTAGGCAAAGTAAATTTTGAAAGTTTTTCATCTTTCCATCTTAATTCAAAGCTTTTAAATTTAGAATTATTAATCATAATAAACAGAAAATACCAGACGGCTCTTGCAAATGCAGCAGTTATGCAAACCATGAAGCTAGCAGAAGTGCAGGATAATGCACTTTCTTTTGATTGTGAAACATATTTATTTGTGAATAACTAATTGTAATATTGGTACGTTAATATTCTTTGCAGATAAAACTCATTCCGAAGTGCTAATATCTAGATATATTCTGAATGTTAGTTTTAAAATTTGTGAAATGATCTATATAACGCAAAATCCTGTATAACGCAAAAGCTGTGGTCCCAAGGTGTGCGTTATAACGGTCTTCTACTGTATTATGCTACGGAATTCGCATTACTAGTTCTGCATAAGTAACTAGCTGATACGTGAAACAGGCAAAAATAAGTGTGTTGAAGAATGTTCTTAGGTAAATATATACAAAAATCATAGTTTAAATGTACATACAGAAGCAGAGTGTTAAATAAGAGTAGAAAAAAAATATTTAGTTATTTCTTATCTCTCGGTCAGACGCTTGTATTTATGACTAGTGGCACCCGCACGGCTTTGCCCGTAGTAGAAAATTAAAAGGTATTTTGGTTCCCTTGTATATTTACAAAAAATACATGATGAATTTCTTGCCAACTGGCTTGCTCACGTTACGGTTCCACATTATGATTACTTGGTAATTTAGTCGTCCATCTTATGATAATTTTGCTGAGGGAAATATTCTTAAAATTGAAATAAAAAAAGAACAAAATTAAATTTTGAAAAAATCGCTTGAAGGTGCACACCCCCATGCTACAAACTAATTCTTTGCCAAGTTTCATGAAAATCAGTTGGTCAAGGTGCTTGCGCGTCACAGAGATCCTGACAGAGAGAGAGACATCCGGACAGGGAGACTTTCAGCTTTATTAATAGTAAGGATAAAAAAAGATAAAGACAAACAATAAGCAAAAATGGGAAGAAAAAAAAGTTGGGGAATTTCATAAGAAAATTTGGCTATTTGGGGAGAAAAAAAATTTCCAAGAGACAAAAATATCAGAGCAAGTCGATTCATTTTATGAAAATATTAGAGGAAAAATAATTTTTGAATTTGGGGAATTTTGATAGAAAACATTGCTTTTTGGGGAAAAGTTGGAAGGGAATTGGGGAAATCTGGATTTGACTATCTGGCAACACTGGATGCAGTGGCGTACCGAAGGGGAGGCGGAGGGGGCGGTCCGCCCCAGGCTCCGCTTTGACATAGGCCCCCAAATTTCAATTTTTGGTTTTCACCAATATTGTCGCACATCTTGGTTTGAATGCTTAAACAAGTTGGCTTAATAAATCATAATTTTTTTAAAGACCAAATATTTGTTCAGGGATACAATCAATACCTCTTCGGGATCAATGGAGGGTTTATGATACCCAGGCCCCGCTTTGACATAGGCCCCAAAATTTTAATTTGTTTTCTTTTTCGCCAGACGTGCCTTATGTCATGGTTTAGATAAATAAAAAGTTGACCTTTTATGTAGAATGAATATTTTCTCAGTGACTCTTGCCTAAACAAAGAGAGGGCAAATTATGTCCCACAGGCCCCGCTTTGACATAAGCCCCGAAATTGTATCTTATTTTTTCCAGTAGATCTGTCATATACATCATGATTAGAAATATTAATCAGTTACCTATATATGCGAGTATATATCATAAATTTTGTTAAATATGACTTTTTTTCATAGTGACCCGTCCTAGTGTTCAAAGGCACATGAGCGCTTGGGCCACGAATTTAATGGGGGCCCCAAATTTTTAAATTAACTAAACCTATAAAAATATTTGCTTTTATTTTGTTAAGTGCTGTCAGCAAAGTTTTATGCATTTTTTTTTTCAAACAATTTATAAAAAAAAACTAATGCATAACAGATGCACGTTTTTAATTTTTAATCATTACAGTATACAGCTAAAATATCTGTTTTATGTTTTGTTTTGTGTATTAAGACTACGATGGTCTAGTCTTAATTCATACACTATTTTTGAAACCAAATTCAAACATATAACCAAGAAAATTCATTCCTAAATGAGAAGTTGTCTATCCTTTGTGGCGTTGGAAAAATCAGTCAGATAAATTTTTCTTTTTACCAGTTGCACTTTTGTGGTTTTAAGTTTCGTCTCCTGCCCGAAGCTGTAACTTCTAAGAACAAATCGGACCCCTTCTGACTCAAGCAAAGGGGACCTCCTTTTTGCTATGCCCCTTTCGACAGCGTAAAACTGTTTAATTGGTCAATCCTTCGGGACTTTTGACCTTGACTTCATAATACCTCCTCCCATCCATTCTATACTCGATTGCAAGCTTACTTGACTATGGAGAAATGAGCTGCGGCCAAGCAAAAGAAATAGTTCCTAGCCCTTTGTCTGATAATCGGGGGGAAATTACGCTCTTCGCTTTAGAAATCGGATTAGTTAGTTAAACCCATGCATACGCAAAATTTTTTTGTCTTAATTTCTGTCGAACATTAAATATTTTCAATTCTACCAGCGAAGAGCGTTTTCTCCACTTCAATCAAACGTGCCAGGCAAGTATAGGGTCACACCAGAGTTTTTTTGTCTGAAGAACGTAAAGAGCATTTTTTTTTTTTGTGGGTGAGACCTAGCAGAAAAGTTTTATTTAGACTGTGAACGTGTGAATTTCATCCTTATTTAGGTAAGCATGTTTTAAAAATATTTTTCTCTGAGATTAGGTGATATTATCAGGGAAATAGTTCCCTGGTGTGTCTTACTCAAAGGAATAGTAAAGGTTTTTTTTTTTTTCTGTAAAAGCTAATTTTTATCCTAAAATTAATTAAATCTGGAATGCCTAAAAGTTTCTGTTCACTGTACTTGGATGTTCAGATGCAATAAATTTTTAAGATACAATATAATTTTAAGACTTTTTTCTGTTTTTGATATTTTCTGACAAAGCACAATTTTATTAAAAATGTAGTATTTACTTAAAACCATGTGTTTTACTGTGGTATTTACAATAGTGTCCGAAATCAAACCAACACTATTTAAATATGTAAAAATGTACCACTTAAAATAATTACTGTAATATATGGTACGTACACATAGTTTGAGAAACTTCAGTTTTAATACCAGGTAGGCCCTCATTTCGAGTAGCGCTCCAGGCCCCCATCTGTCTTGGTACGCCACTGACTGGATGGGAGGTTACTGTGATCTCCCAAAATGTTACCATATTCGGCAAATTTTCCTGACAATTCGGCAAGTTTAGAGACAGAGTAACAGAATTGCCAATTCTTAAATGATGACTAAAATTACTTATTCGGTAGGTAAGTGTGCATGCTCGTGTTTTATCGTTCGGTAAAATTCGAGGTTACATGAGATTTCATTCGGCAAACTGAGAATTTTCCCCCTCCCAAAAGCTTGAGTTTGAAGCGTCCTTGGTTATTACGTCACGTTTATAAATGAAATGCATATATATATATATATTATATAGAAACTATGATACATCGGTTATACATGAAAAAAGAAATACTCACTGAGAGCCATAGTTTTCAGTTAATAGAACTAGAAACAAAGTGAAAAAAAAGTTTACATAGAAAACAACCGCTAAGTAACATCAAAGAAATTTTTTACAACCCATTTGTTTGAAGAATAAATTGAAACGTCCAATTTAAACATCTCGTACTTCGTTTTTTCAGCTGCGATGCGAAATTCGCAGTGTTTTGTTTACTTTTTTAGTGTTGCCAACCTTTTAATTGAAAATCGGTAATTTTTCAACGTCAGATTATGGTTGCGTTCGACGAAACTCACCGGTCAACCGGTAAGTAACTGGTTACTAACCAAATCGTTCTATTATCAACCGGTTACCACGGCGGTTACCATTCTAAGCAGTTGATTGGTTGATTGGAGCACGTGATCATTAGCTGTCACGTGATTAACTAACCGGTCGCTCTCGGTCGAGCTCGTCGAACGCAACCTATTTAGAAAAGACTCAGAAACTTTGAATGATAGATTTACTAACCATGGCCCCACTAACTTCGACTACTTTTACTCACAGAGGTTGCGTTCGACAAACCTCACCGGTCTACCGATAAGTAACCGGTTACAAACCGCAGCGTTCTATCATCTATCGGTTACCTCACCGGCTACCATTTTTAGCTGTTGATTGGTTGATTGGAGCACGTGATCATTAGTTGTCACGTGATTAACTAACCGGTCGCTCTCGGTCAAGCTCGTCGAACGCACTCAGATGTCAGATATGGCAGCAAGAACGTGAGTTATGGTTCCTTCGCGTTCATTGTTTACATCACAATTTTCTTACATGTGTACGTGAAAATTTCTCATCATATCAACAGTAAAAGTTTTGAATCGTAAATAGGAATCCCTTTCAAATCGATTTTCGATAACAAGTGTTTCTTGTGTAATTTAAGACATCTAATCTCCAATTAAAGTATAAAAAAGTTTAACGTCAAGCTGTTCGGAACGTTGAATGCCATGTTTCACGAACGCCTCTTTATTGTTCTCACAAACTGTCCTTAAAAGGACTAATACCTCTTTGAACTTTCCTATATTTATCTGTTTCCTTAATTTTTCTTATATCCAAATGAGAAAAGAGATTTGAACTATTAGTTGAAAATAAATTGTGCAACTACCGTTTCGATGACTTATAAAATAAGTTCTATGCAGCCTATGAAAATTCAAACAGATAACTTGAAAATTGAAAACATTTAAAAAAAAAATTTTTGTGGGGGGGGGGGGTGTGTGATTAGAATGACTGGAATCGTCCCTCCTCCCCGGAAAGATAGAGTAAGTCGATCTGTCATGCTTCTAGTTTTTGCCCTTAAAAGGAAAGAAAACCCTTCAATGTCTTGTAGCGCCATCATACAGCCTCGAAGGTAGCAAAATGCGTGCATGCAAGTAGTTAGCAGCTTTGACTTTCTCTTTGTTTATCTATTCTCTTAACACCAAAAGTGAGAACTAATGAAAAGTTGTGTTTTTTTCCTGAAGGCTAAAGCAGTTTATATTAACAAAGCTTGCTTTTGCTTACAAAGTGTACTAAACACAAATCTTTTGTCTCTCTCCCACCATCCCTGTGGAAGATTTTAAAATGATGGACCTGTGGGTACTGTCCCTAATATTCACACTCTGAGGTATCCATTAACTCTTTCCCGCTCGTTCCCTTGAAATTGTCGTGCAGGGGTTTTGACTTCCATTTCTCGCTCCCGTGATATTGCCGTGCTGGGGTGTGCAATATTAACCCGACGAAACTATTAAAACCAATTCATTTATTTTGCCCGGAATACATTTTATTTCTCTCTTTATACACTAGATGGCAGCAACAGTCCATTTTAAATGTGATTGCAGAGATGAAGAAAGGAAATTTGGTACTAACTTACCAGATTGTGACGTTAGCCTCTGTATCTCAAGCTTTGAAATTTAACACACAAGAAAAATTTACTTATCTTTATTTATATTACACAAAATATTAATAAAATTCTTTTTTAATGTTTAAAAGACGTATTTCTTAAATTTTCACTGTTTGCTTGGGCTTGCTTTTTGACTTTTCGTAAAATTTTAAATTTTTTTAAAATTTCAATCTAAAAATATTAAAAATTTAATGCACGTGTTGTTCATACACTTATTTTTATATTACTTTCTTAAATAAAAAAAATAGACATTTTTATGACCGTTTTCTGGAAAATGGTCCGATCGTTAAGTGGTTAATAAAAAAATTCATCATTATATGTGAGAGAAAAACCTTTGCATTGATCTGAAAATGAATACAATTTAGATATATAAACTGCCAGAAGATATTCTGTGTCTCATTTAGTTAAAAATTACTTTGTTTCAAAAGTGCCTCATTTAAAAATGAAAGTTATAATGTCTTAACTTAATTTTGCTGATCTTTTTCAGGCAGCTTACCATCATCCTATGAATTTCTATTCCAATGACATTTTGTCCATGTTTTATATGAAAATAGATGGAAAATATAAGAGGTATGTTGTATATCTCAGGTATTGTAAGAACAGTGAAGTCTTAATTAATTCTGAAATAGTAAAAAGACAACCACTCACTTGGTCTTGACAATTTTCGAAGGATAACTATCTCAGTGGAACGTTGAATGTTTATTAAATTTGTCATAGAGTTTAAATTTTTTTAAAAATATTGTAAGTTTCAGTGGCGAAGCAAGGGGGGGGGGGTGAAAACACCCCCCAGAGCCATTGGTTTGAACATAAATTCAAATTTTAATATGGTAGTTAATGCATATGAAAAATCTGTTTTGATCAAAAAACTCCCTTCAGAAGGTATTTCTGACTGCGCTGGTGGCAATTTTCAATATGCTACTTCAGAGCTTATGGTTCTCAAATAGTTAAAAAGAGAGGAGAGTTTGTTCTGAGCTTAACATGTAGTGGAGATCAAATTTTTCTCAAGGAGAAAAACTAGCAATATTTTTTTCATATTTGAGCATTTTTTTGTAATATTTCTTTTGCTTTCACTGTTATGCTTTGTGCTAACTTTGTATTTGTTCATGATTGCTTACTTTCATTCCACTAAAATTACCTAAATACTCTTAAAACTCAATAAAGATAATAAATCCTCTTGAGCTGATAAAGTCTTAAATGAACCCTTCCACAGGCAGGAGTCTTGCTCTCAAATTATTTTCAAGGAGGAGACCTAGAAATTTTGGTGTGAGACCCTCTATCTTATCCTGAATTTTATCCCCTAATATGTGCCTCCCCCCCCCACATACGTAAAAAAAGATATTTTATCTATATTTTATTTTTATTGCAAGCTAAATTGTGATAAAATTTTCTGCTTTTCAGAAATTCAAGAACCAGTAAAGATGAAAATGGAATTTGATGATGAAGCAGTAGAGGACGAAAATCTCAATAATCACATTGATTTTCCACCAGAAGTTCAGAATGCTATTGAGCAGGTAAAATACATGGTGTCTATAAAAGAACTCAGGGTTTTAAAAATTTATATCTTATTAACTATAGGAGATAGCAAAATGTAGTTTCTCTGAAACGAGTGGCTCATCAAGTTTTGCTCATACCAATTGGAAACGTTTTCCAGTCTCCATATATTCCAACTCAACAACAGATGGATTGGAAGGGAAGGACCTGTTCCAGGGCCCCCCAAGAGCTCTGATATGACTCCCTTGGACTTTTTTCTCCTGGGGGCATATCAAGAATCTGGTGTATGCGGAGAAAATTTGTAATGTTTGCCACCTCTGGGAACGAATAATCAATTGTGTGGCAACCATCCCCCCAGACATGCTGGCCAGGGCACAGAAAGAGATGGAATACCCTTATGATTTGTGCTGTGCCACTAACAGAGTTCATATTGAACTTCATTTAAATTGTTTAAAAAAACTTGGAAAATATGACCTTTCCAATCATGTATAAAACATTTATATAAATTTTTTACTTCATTAAAATGCTTTGCCTCAAAACCCCAGAGTTCTTTTATAGACACCTTGTATATATACTTTTTGGGTACCACCCGTGCTTACTATTGCTTAGTAATTCTTGGAACTGTAAGCAGTTCCAATTGGATTGCATTACAATTTGAACTCATGCATTTGCTCCCCAGATACCTAGTTACTGTACGTGCATTCTACTGTACAGGGTTTGTCCAGTAAGTAATAGAACTGAGTCGATTTAAAAAAAAATTATTGAGCCAATTGTTACAATTCTTTAAAAACTTCCAAAATAGGCTCCTTCTGTGTCGCTGCAGCGCCGCCATCGCGATTTCCAGGCATCGAAGGCGTCACGGTAGGCATTTTCCGGAATAGCCTTGAGAGCCGCGGTGAATGCTGCTTGGATCCCCTCTGTCATCTCAAAATGCTTCCCTTTCATCGGCCTTTTCAGGCGAAGAAACAAAAAAAAGTCCGGGGGGGGGGCACATCTGGGCTGTAGGGCGGCTGCGGAAGTGTTGGGATGCTGGCCTTGGTCAGGCAATTTCTGATCGTCAATGAGCACTTTTGGAACCAACTTCGTGCATGTTCAAATGCACCGTCACAATGTCATGATCCACAGATTTTGGTAAATTTAACATTTGGGCAATTAAACAATTACTTAGTTGATGGTCTGAGTTCAAAACTTAGCGCATATGAGTCACATTGCCGGTGTTTGTCGAATTTGAAGGTCTTCCAGCACAGTCTTCATCCGCGACCTCTTCCCGGCCCGCCAAAAGGCCTGGTGCCACCGAAACACACCACTTCTTGCTAAAGCAACATCTGGGTAAGCCTGCTTGATCATATCAAACGTCTCTGTCGCATATTTTACCGAGTTTCACACAGAATTTAATCGCGTACATCTGCTCTAACGAACGCTGCACTTTCGGCATGCTCCACTCACAGAAACACATCGCGCGAAAATGCCTGTCCTGACTCTCCAGATGCTCGGAGACAACTGACTAGCCGCTCGTTCGTTATTTAGGAACGCCCTCTCCCGAATCCAATCGGCGCATGCAGGCTCCGAAGTACAGTCGCTGCGGAAGAAAATCAGTCCCATTACTTTCCGGACAAACCCTGTATCCTTGTACATTGCTTTTCATCTGACCACTAGTTGAATTCAAACTCACACTAAGACTGAAAAAAATTTCTTTCAAATTAAAATGTTTTCTGTACTTAAATATATTGTGCGTTGGTGGGAGGAGGAAATATAAAAAGGAGTTTTTTGAAATTGAAGTCTTAAAAATGTGATGAAGAGATGAGATTCGGAAGCTCTATCCTAAAAATTTCCCTTAAAGTTCTAAGTGCTCAATGTTATATAACCTTTGAAGATGTTAGAGAGGAGGGTTCAGGCTATGTTTGATTAGTTATTTGGTGTACATTTTCTAATTGTAAGAATGCTGCAAAATATACCTATTTACAGTGCTGTAGTGATCAGGGAAAGCCATTCCCCAAAATACTTTGTGTTAAAAAATGCCGCAAATTTTATGTAAATTAGTTTTAAATCACCCTTTAAAAAAAAACAGGTGTTTTTCAAAATTTTGTCTTGCTTTAGGCTTACTCTCTCTTTATATCTCTTTGTAAAATCTTCTGAAATGTAAGGTGTGTTTTAACTAAGCTTTTTTAAATTCTGCTTATGAATGAAACCCTTTTGATGAAACTACGATAACTTTCAGAGCTATTAGCCAGCCTTGCCCTTTAATGACAAATCGAAGAGGCTTATTGATTGTATTATTTCAAGGTGTATTTGTTAAAATTCATGACAAGTTTCAAGTAGAAAGCTTACCATAGATGTATTTCGTTTAGGTGAAGTTAATTTTACTATTCAAAGTATGTGTTGGCCCATAAACCAATATCATAACGATGTGATTTTGTAAATTTTTTAAAATTTTCTACCGATGGTTATGATTTGTTTCTCATAAATTAATATTTTCGATTTAAAAGATCTGTTTGATTTTCAGGTTTTACCAAGTACAGATCCTTTAGATCATCCTGATTTCAATGCAGTCGATTACATAAATAAATTATTCCCCACAGAGCAGTCATTGTCTAATATTGATGAAGTTACAGGAAGAATGAAATTCAAAATCAGGTATGATTTATTATCAGATCAATCAGTTTAAATGCATGTATCCAATACTTTTCACTTTTTATTTTAAGTTTGAAAGTAATTAAACCCTGTTTACAGAGGCAGCATTTCAGCGTTTCATTTGGGGGGTCAAGTTTCTTTAATATGTATTACCACAGTACGGTCCCAAACACACATTAGCTAACAGGAAGTGGTCAAAAAATCGGTTTAATATGAATAAAAATTAGTGTTTAGAAACAAATAAAATTTTGATTCACTTTCTAATAAGTTATCGTACAAAACATCTCGATACTAAAGTTTTTATACCTTTTGGAAAAGTTTTAGTGCACGATTTTTGAAATTCGGAAGAGCAGGGAATCCTGTTACTAATCTATTAGTGCCCACTGCCGCGCTGTTTTGCCACTACAGCCAAATAGATTTTTTTTTGCCCATTGTGCTTCGAAAATAAGTCTTTAATCTCCTGAGACAAAAAAATCTTTCTCTACTAGCTGAGCTAATTGAAATAGTTAAAAAACAATTAAAGTAACAAAGTTATGTATGAAAACGCTTTTTATATCTTGCTCTTCAAAATCACCCAGGCAGCTTCAAAAATTGTGAGGAGCTTAATTTTTCATCATTGAATAATCTAGTCTCCTGGGCGCTCTCAGCATCAATGAGACGTCATCTGCCTCCAGCTCTGTTATTCACTATTCCAGACTGATGAGTCCATTACAAGGACAAACTGCAGTCTCTGGATGTGATAACCAGTTTTTAGGTATATTGCTTGTAACTTTTCCTGCCTCATGCTTAAATTTTTACTTATAATTGAAACATTTTATTTTTCGTTTTCAAAATCCAATCCAGATAATTTAGAGCCAACCATACAAAAAAATAATTATAATCAAATCTTGTGTTAATTTCATTCAAAACTGAATCTATTACTTCATACAAAATATTGAAAAATCAATGTTTGACTTCACATCATCATGTGGATTTTTGTCACTTTTTTTTTTTTTTTTTTTTTGCGCCTTTTTAAAAGTGGCTCGGAGGAAGAATTTTTTTTGAAAAGTTTCACGATTTATTGAAGTATACATCTATGTAAAATCCATTTTCAGTTTTAATTGTAGACTAGCTTTTACCCGCGGCTTCACTCACATTGATGTAGTTTTTTTTCAATCGATTCAAGTTAACGATCAACACAGGCAGAGGTCAAATAGTTACCAAAAAATGGTTTGTCTCCAGTTTCGCTGACATTTCAAATTGCCTGCCCCTTTAAATGTATCAAAAGGTATGATTAAAACTGAACTTCTGGGGGAAGGGGGGTAAATGAAATGTCGGCGAAACTGGGAAGACATCCAAAAAATCACACAAAATAAATCACGAAAACGTTCAGGAGTTCTAAAGAAGTTAGTTTGGATAATTCTCAAAAATTCCAATTCGTATGAGGTCAACTATTCTTAAATAAAGTGAAACAGTTTCGTTATAATCCCGATCTCCATCAAATAATATCCAGCACTACACCGGCTATCTAAATTATTGTATAATGTATAGCTTCTTACCGGAGATATCGTCCCAAAATAGGGTCAATAATCACTACAAATTCTGATTCTAATAATGTCCCTTTAGTGTGAGAATATCAAACCTTTAAAATCCCCATTAGAAGGAAATCAACTGTTTCTAAATAACGTAAACGATCCTGATTACAATGGCAAAAAGTTCAGAGTGAAAATACCATTAAAATCAGAGTAAGGACAACAGTTTTTTTTAAAGTTCCCATTTAAATGAGGACAATAGTACAAAAAACTTCTCATTTCGCAAAAGAGAAAAATTACCAAAAGTCTCTATTAGAATGGTCTCTATCAGCGTTTTCAAATAACATTTCCCTCTGATGATCTCAGTCGTGATTATTTCTAAAAATCTTCATCAGTACAGGTCCGATAGGATAAAAAACAAATAAAAAACAAAATGAGAGAAAAAAGAAAGAACAATATTCTCCATTGTCGCCATTAAAATAGGGACGTTAATTCCACGAAATCCTAATTAGCATCATTAGCCCTTAAAAACACACACACACAAAAAAAAGAAAATGAAAAGTTTCATAAAAAATTTAAATAGTTCACCAGTGCACTAACATAGTCGCCTGGTAAGACTGGAGATAAAAAATGAATTTGGTAGATTAATTTACATTTTAATAGTAGTTTTAATGTTATTTAAGAGTGTAGTTACACTAATTTGGCGGATTAATTTTAACTTCAATACCTCATGGTATTTAATGATCTTTTTACCAAAATTAATTTGGCGGAATTTTTACATTTTAATACAACTTTTGTAATGACTGTAGCGCCAAGATTTTTGAACACTCGTCGCGAACACGTTATTATAACCCTTCCTATCAAATACGTTTTTAAAATGTCATCTTGTTTAGTTTCATTTTAAATTTTTGCAATTAAAAGCAGCGTTAAAATGTAAAATAATAAATCCAAATCCATTATTAATCGCCAAAGGACCACAGTACCATACATTCGCCAGAGACTTGCCAAGTTTATGAAACTGCGTAAAATGTTTGGTTAATCTTTATTCATAAGATATGATTTTTAATTCTGAACAGAAGATGCTATAAAGAAAATGTTTTGCATGCATTCGGCCCTTTCTGGCGGAAAAAAAAAAATCTTTCTTCGACGGTAACTGGGGGTAGGGGTGCAGACTGTATTTCATAACGTTATTTCGTTACCAGATAGTTGTATGTAGCAAAAATACCCGGCGTTGCTTGGGTCTGTAATAATTATGAGGAACAATCGCTACTTTTATTCGTTCTCTGCTTTAACTGAAATAACTCAAACACACCTCTTTGACGTGATTAAAAATAGAGCTTCTTCCTAACTCGTAAAAGTAAAATGGCAATAAGTATGAAGAACAAAACAGTACTCTTTTAGAAACGAAAAAACGATACTTAAGCATATACAAATTTGAGGAATTTCTAAAATATGAAATTAAACTTCACTTGTTTAAAAAGATTTATCTTTTTTTTTTCTTTTTCGAACATAATCTAAAACCTTCTCTATATTGCTGTTGAAGTACAAACTTTTAAAAAACGTAGACGCCCGTAATCCCTTACTGCGATTTAAAATGTTATTAAATTTACATTAACCGTATTGGGATACCTTAAATGAGGCTCTCCTTCCCTTTGTAAAACTGTGTGTTACTAATTTTCATCGAAGAGATAGTGTCGCCAAATACTGAGATACTTCTGGTGATTATAAAATGTTGCTACCCGAAATGTTTCCAATAAATAGTAAAAATTTGACCATTTTTTGAAATCAGACGCAAAGACAAATTAATGGAAGTTTTTGTGCTGTTTATGGATTTGCTTGATTTAGTTGGCGAATAATTTTACGTGTTAACAAATTTAAAGAAAGGAATATTAAAGAAATGGCGATATTTGGTTACATGATGAAAACCGAGAAACAGTATTGCGTACTCTTTAGCTTCACAAACAGCGACAGTTGAAAAGATTGCCAAATGCCTTAGCTATTGAAATGATTCCACAAAAAAAGTTTGGCTAGATTCCTGCTGATCGATTAAATACCCAATCAACACAAATAAATAAAAAAAAAAACGCATTAATTGCCTCAAAGTTGCATTAAAATGGAAAATAATCAGCCAAATCCATTTATTATTTTCCAATCTTGTGCAAAAATCTTATTTCAAGATTTGATTTGAGAAAAGCCTTGAACAGTCACGAAAAGCAAAGATAGTCAACAATACAACAATTATCGCTATCGACAGGGAGTTGAGATGATACATTAAGTACTTTTCTCCGCACACACCCCACCTCTTAGCCGTAGGCCTTAGGCTTGAATTGAGGAAAGCCTTCGAACATGGAACTAAAAAGCTCATAACTCGTTTTTTGTTCTACTTAAAAATTTCGAATAGGTGCCATCTTCAGCAGAAAAATTAGAGCTTTCGATGAACATATAATGTAAATATGTGCAAGTATTTTTTCATCCCCAAATTAGAGAATTTATACGAAAATTGTGTTTTATTGCCCCCTAAGGGGGTTTTGCCCCCCCCCCCCCCCATAACGGTACGAAAACTACCCTATGTGTTATTCTGATGCATAAGCTATATTATTGTAAAATTTCATCGAAATCCGTTCAGTAGTTTTTGCGTGAAAGAGTAACAAACATCCATACATCCATACAGACAAACTTTCGCATATCTAATAGTAGTAAGTTTGAACTATAGTAGTATGGTGCACAGATCAATTGAACTGTGGTTTGAATAGTCCGAAAATTAAACGTAGCGGAATCAAGATGTTTTGATAGAGTAAAGCATTTCTCAAAAACTTTCTTCAATACAAATTGAATAAAAATTCAAACGAAGACATACATGAAAAAGGGCATGAGGTTTTTCGCCATTGAAAGAATCGTTATGCAATCATTCTTCCAGTCGTCAAATCACTGCTTTGAAGTTATAAAGAAATCTTTTTATGGTTTTAACTCTTGAAGACCATCTTGTGTCACTTCGAGATTGCATAATTATAGAGCCCAATAAAAGGTATTTGTTGATATATATATATTTTTTCAATAATCACATACATTTTTAAGAAGTTTCTATGAAAGCACATAATGCATTGAGCAGCTGAAACGTGTTTCTAGCAGAAGAAAGCAATGAACACTCATTAAATAAATATACACTAGGGTGGAACGAAAAAAACAAAGTTTTTATTTTCGAATTGTAATAGTGCAGAAAAGTTGCGATTGATGAAGAATTACAAAACAAAACAAAAATTTTAAAAATCGGATAATATCTTCCGATTCCGCAACGAGCCTAAAATTTGAAAAAATGGAAAATTTCATGTGTTTTTAGCGATTTTTTAAAAACTTTGCTCTAACGTTTCTTTTTAATACTCTAAGAGGGAAAAGTTACGATTGCTGAAGCCTTCAGAAATTTAAAAAAACATATTGAAATCAAATAATACCTTCTGATCCAGGAACAAGCATGAAAAGTAAAAAAAAAAGGAGAATTTCATCTTTTCTTATAGTGATTAAAAATTAAATTGTTCTTCTTGTTTTTTTGTTCCGGTGTTACAGGGAAAAGCCTTTTAAAAAACACTATATTACACATAAACATTAATTTATTTCTTGACTTTTAAGGTATCTTCTAAACATGCAAAACTACCATTCTTTACAACAATGAAACATTTTCAAATAATAGAAAGTTATAAAATATTTACCAAATTTACAATCCAGTATACAAGTCTTATTATTTTAAGTGTTACTTGTTAAAGCTAATTTATAATCAGATTTTTTGGAAAATTCGGGCATAATTGACCTAGATTTCAATGTTGCTCTTATGTAGTCATCTCTTGATTTAAATCCACACAATTCGAGTGAAGCCTCCGTCACAAGCTTCACACACCTTTCGACAGCTTGCGTATGGCAGGGGAATAGTTTTATATCCCAGTCGGGTATAGTGCCTGTTGCAATAAGATTTTCAATGTCTTTGTTAGGAACTTTTCGAAGAAAAGGTGGAGAAGATAACTTTGTCGTGTTCCAATTAATAATCTCTGTGTAATCTTCTACTTCGAAATTTAGAGATGGAATGACAAAGTTTCTAATGCTTTTGCCTTTAGAAACAGACTTCCTGGCTTTTAAGACGTTTTTAAACGCTAGTTCTCTTATGTGCCTCCTTTCATCAAAGATTATCGCCATTAATAAGTTTTCGGGATGCGCAAAGAAAGAGTTTCTTTCAATGACAGGGTAAACAACTTGTTTTAGATTGTCAGGTAAGTATCGACAGGTTTGAATTGTTCTGTAAACATGAATGGCACCGTCTGTGAAATTTTTGCAGTTCTTTATTTCAAACCAGACCGGCATGTAACATCTCAAAAAAGTCACTATGTCTTTTAAGTCACCTGATAGGATTGATACACTTACGTACAGTCTAAGGACTCTATTTGCACAAGTGAGCCATCTGGAATGTGAGAGTGGGCCAGGGTCACGATTTGACAAATCATTTGGGCAATTGCCATCCTTTATTGCCTGAGATATATCTAAAAGATATCTTTGATCCTTGCTCAAGCACTTTCTGTTTACATCTGGAATTGTACAGTCAATTGCTTGAAAATCTATTACTGGCAGTTTTTCGCAACCTCTGAGTTGTTCTCCTATTGGTCCAGAAAACGAATTTGGGCCAGTTGCCACCATCCAAATACCGAAAAAGATGGCGAAAAGGCAACTCAATGAAATGTAATAAACAAATAGCCCATTGCAATGGTCGTCCAATATAAATTTCAAATTGACGAATCGCGCCACTTTTCCACCCAGTATTGATTTTAGTACCATCGCAACCTACGATGGCTAAATCATAAAGTGAAATTCTTTGTTCATTTAGATATGAAACAATGCTATTCACTATTTCTTTGGCTGATCCAGAGTTTGGAGACACGTGGCCAATATAAACGGAATCAGGTTCTTTGATAATAGAATAATGCTCTTCTTTCACTGTTCGCCGAAATTGCTTTGATTGAATCTTATCTATATATAAAGTATCATCTTTTCTTCCGTCAAATTAAATACCCCGAACGGAGTCTTGTTTAATGCCACTTTGCAGACCTTTTCTATTTTGGCTCTTTTCTCTCCTAATTTTTTGTCTATCAACAACTTTAGAAGTATCTGTTTCAGTCACTAAGCCAACGTCTTGAAGCACACTGGATGCTATGGCAGCAGTTGCACGATCAGATACGCCGTAACGATCGCTACTTAGTGCCGTAGTTTTCAGCTTAATCCTCATCTGCCAACGGGTTTTCTTCTCTGGGTCCGTTGACTTGTAATCATTATCAGGTTCTCTCTTGACTGAACAACTTGGTTGTTCTTCATTTGAAAGATCAGATTCATCTTTCATGACTGAAACGCACTCAGTAACTTTTCGTTTTAAGGCATAGGCTTTTCTTTGAAATCTTTTTTTCAACCTTTTTGTTTCCTTTTGGTCCAAAGTTCCAATTTTTCCTATGCCATGTTTCCTCTGAAGATAGAGAAATCTTTGTTCAGAGATCAGTATCTTTTTAGATATTTCACACGTACATTTCATGTAAATTGGACATTCACAAATGTCTGGGGTCTTTTTACAAGTGCAAACAACATTCATTACGCACTTACACGCAGAGACGTCAAAGAGTTTCCTTGCTTCACTTTTAAATTTATCAATCCTTTCTTTAAACTTTGGTTTATCCTTGTCTCTGTTGTAAGATCTCATGAAACTGAGATTTTTTTGTAGAAGATATAATTGAGCTGAGCAGTTCTTTTCAGGGAAACTGTAGGAATCGAGGCCTTATCAAAGATACATTTAACTTTTTGCGCCACTATGTCCTTAACAATGGAAAAACTCACTTTCGTGTTATTGACTTTTCTAGCTAACTCAAATCTCTCTTAAAAGCAACTTTGAAGTACATTTTCATAAGTAGGGAGCTTATTTGTTGGCAAATCTCTCGGGTGGTCAAATATAGGGCACTCAAAGGACTTTCTCATAATTCTTTTCTGCAAAGATGGATTCATGTTTGAAACACGTTTAGCAGAGCAAATCGACTTCACACGCACATTAGAAACATTGAGAAATACTGATGCCAGCATGACTGCTTTATTCATTTAAGTAAGATACCTATAGACACAAGCCAACTAAAAAGCTCATAAATTCAAGATCGTAAGGCGCTAATGGGGCGTATTAGATGCATACACTGTACTTAGCGGCATAAACAAATATAAGTCTCGCGGGATTAAAGGGCCATGTGGACAATTTCACAGGCTGGCTAATATTAAAATATCACATTTGTTTTATAAACAAACGTTCGTCCATTAGTATTTCATACCGAACTTATGAGGATCGTTAAACTAAAATAAAAAAAAAGCTGAAAAAGGGCTTAAAGTTTACATTTTTTCAAACATGTAGGTTCGTTGCGCGATCAGAAGATATTGTTTTATTTCAAAAAGATTTTTTTTTTTTTGTTTTGAAGTCTTCATTAAACGTAACTTCTCCGTTCTGTAGCCTGAAAAAGTACATTGAACCAAAAATGTTAAAAATTCGAAAAAAACCTGAAATTCTCAACTTTTTCGATTTTTTAGGCTTGTTTCTGGATCAGAAGATATTATTCGATTTCAATTTTTTTTTTCTGAAGGCTTTACTAATCATAACTTTTCTGTCTTAGAGCTTTAAAAAGAAACATTAAAACAAAATTTTTGAAAAATCACTAAGAAAATACGAAATTTTCCATTTTTTCAAATATTCAGGCTCGTTGCGGGATCGGAAGATATTATCTGATTTTTAAAATTTTTGTTTTGTTTTGTAAGTTTTCACCAATCGCAACTTTTCCGCACTATTACGATTCGAAAATAAAAACTTTGTTTTTTTCGTTCCACCCTAATATACACTTAAAAAATGAGTGTAAATGTGAATGTAAAATATCAAGGAATTTTCTTGCGAAAACCTTGCAGCCACACCACTTTGCACGAGCCTCTCATATTGGACACACCGTACTGGGCACAGAAGTATGAATGTCTTCTTTAGTTAAAATTAACCATGGTTCTCTATCAGTTTTCTGTGTTCTGAAAAGGGCGGAAAATACTTCATGAATTTCTAAGTCATCATACAAATAACGAAAAACACTTTTTCCAGTCTGAAAATGTGTCGAGTTTCATCAAATAGTTACTGAGAACCAGCGAGATTTTTTTTTAATGAACATTGATTTCCGACTCACATAAATTGAATTCACCCATTTTCTATCATTCTGCTTAAAAAATTTTGGGGTGCGACCGCCCCCTCTTGACCCCCCTATTTGCCGCTCCTGCCTGTTTATTTATTTTTTTTAATCAGGCTGATATTGGCCAAACATTATCCTAAATTGAAAAAAAATCTAGACAACTTCCAAATATTAAAATGTGCTCCCAAACACAGTGGCGGCGCTAGGCGTCGGCGACGTCGGCAACTGCCGAGGGCCTCGCGCAGATAGGGCCTCGCAAAATTCTCAGAAGTTTTAAGATATTTCCATGTTTTCGATTGAAGCTCTCATTAAATATAACAGACGCAAAAGTAATCAAAATAGTGCGTGCAGGAGAGACTGCGCAGAGTCAGCCTTAGCAAATGTTTGGCCCAATTCTGTCGGGGCCTGAATTAAAAATATTCATTGGCAACAGCTAATTGATCAGCTAACTCTATCCACCCCCCCCCCCTTCTTTTTTCTCTTCCTTTCAGTTCTTTTCTTTTTTCTTTTGTTTCCTAAGTTTATCCAAAGGTAAAGAAAATATACAAAACGCTGCTCCTCCGAACTCTTCCCCCTCCACACACACAGACACACACCGAAAGCATTATGGAGCAACTGAAATTTTGTTTCCAGATCTTAAACTTCGCGATATTTCCAGCTTAAAGCTCCCAAACGCTCAACAACGTCGAAAATCGCTTAAAATTGCGTTTTTTTTAGCTTGAATTTCAAAAATTACCGAGCGTAACATTACAAAATATGGCAATACAATCGCATTTTTAAGGATTGAATTTCGGAAAATATTCGGGCAAGGGTCCCCATATCGCCTTTCTTTTATATCATAAGCAATTAGGCTTTTTAAACTTCATTAACAGAAAGTTCAAGTGGAATGGCTCCTGAATATAAAATATTCCTAAGTTTTTAGGACCATAACTTTCAAAAATTTTCGAGGGATCTCCCTTCCTTCCGGTAAAATCTTCAAAGTTTGTCTAAAATTCCGTTTTTGAAACTTCAATTTCGAAAATTTGCAGGAAATTGATTTTGACTTTTTTTTTTTTTAAGAATCGATCTGGGACAGTCAGTGGCCTATAATTGCATTTTTAAGGCTTCAATTTCTAGAAATTTTCACCGAGACCCCCTGTACCTTTTTTACCTTAACATCAGCAAAGAAAGCCCAAAATGGCGTTTTTAAACTACAAATTTCGAAATCTTTCCGGGGGAGAACCCCCAGACCCCCCTTTCTATCAGGTAATTTTTTCCACAGTCAAAGTGCCGGCTCCTCCCCCCACCACGAAAAAAACTTCTTTTTGACTGTGCTACTAATCACGTAATGTTTTTGTCCCAGCAATTAAGTGAATTGGGAATCCTAAGTGCCAATAGTTAGTACAAAAACTAATTCTATGAATTCAATTATTTGTCTCACAATATTTTATGATTAAAAGGGCCTCGCAAAACTGCATCGCCGACGTTTACTTTTGCTCTCGCGCCGCCACTGCCCAAACATTTCATGTAAATAGCACAAGTTGCTCTTTGTGTTTGTTACATTGTATAAGCTTACTCATTTTGAACCATTTGAAACCACCCTTTTTGAAAAGTTTCCTATCTACAAATAGTCATTGCAATTGAATAATATTTTGTGTGTGTGTGTGTGTGTGTGTGTTTTTTTTTTCTTTCAAAACAATAAGTTTTTAAGGTATTCATTTATTGATGTCAGACTGGAATAATAGATTTGGAAGGAATTCAGTGGTGGTAGTCTGGAGAAAAAAAGATGTGGGGCTTACAGGTACTAACTTAAAACTGCAAACTTTTTGTAACTAAACAGTGGTAGGTAGTTTGACTTAAAAGTAAAAAGTGGGAGAACTGTGTATTTTATCAACTCCGACCATATCAACTAAGCTGCTGGAGGAAATGTATTTTCCTCAATGTTGATGGCTGTTGTTTTATCAAGATTTAAAATTTAAACTCTCTCTCTCTCTTTTCTTTTTGCGCAGTTTCAGTAGTGATTATGCCTTCAAAGAACAAAATTTCAACTCTTTTTTAAGTAAAATTTATTATAGTTACTTATGTTTTGATCATCATAAATTATTTTTAGGCAACTGGATGATGAGATTCGTACAGTTGTTCGTGGTCAGACAAGTGTTGGGCAAGATGGCCGTCAAGCATTGGAAGAAGCTCAAAGAGCTATTCAGCAGCTGTTTGCTCGAATCAAAGACATAAAAGATAAAGCGGAGAAATCAGAACACATGGTAATTATGCATATGACACTAAGTCCTAGTCTCTGATTATTACACTGGAATCAAAATCAACCGTAAGCAGTTTTGGAGAATCAATATTTAATTCAGTTCTTAAATCTTGCTACTTTCCTTCCATGTTGTCAATTTTACAATCTAGTGTTAAGAGAGATTGAGTGAATGAGAAACATTAAATAGTATTTCAATGGTAATATTGAAAATTCTATGAAAACTATAAAAATATAATATTACTTTTTTCATCATTTCTTCGTATTCAACTGTACTGGCAACTATTTCTCATGGGCTGCAATCTAAGAATTAAAATTATATTACAGTAAAACCCCTCTAATCTAGGGGTGTCCGCAGGACAGGGGTTTAATAATGTTATTTGCCTTGGAATCGGGGGAATTAAAAATTCTCATAAGAAGGGTGTCCGTTAGGAGGGGTTTTACTGTATAAAGAAATTGTTTATAATGTCATTAAACGCATCAAATAAACAGCAACATTTGTCTGATCTAGTACAATATGTAGTTGCTTGTAAAAGAAAAAAAAAAGAAAATGCTTTTTCAGGATGTTCTTATACAGAAGTAAGTTTATTTTATGTCTTATAAAATTTTTGGCTACGACCAGCCCACTCGCAAAAGCTTAAGTAGTCCAACAGTTGGCTAAAACTGGAATTAGCTGTCTGAAACAGAGACTCTTGAACTATTCAAGATTTGTCTGTACTCCCTGATGGAAAGTTTTGCTTTGTCAATTACAGTCTCATTATTAAACTGCATGAATTTCAATATAAGTAGATCAAAATAAGCTGGGCAAAAAAAAAAAAAAAAAAAAATGCATGCATTTTTTTTTAAAATTTGAAGTAACAAAGTATTGATTCAAATTCAGCTTTTACAACTTTAAATAAAATTTAATGATCAATTTTTAGTTTTGAATTTTTTAAGTAAAAGCTGAATTATTTTAGGTAAAAGAAATTACTCGTGATATCAAGCAATTGGACCATGCAAAACGTCATCTTACTGCTTCAATACTTACGTTGAATCAACTTCACATGCTGGTTGATGGTGTAGATAAACTTCAGTAAGTTTAGTTTATACTATAATTATTGGTTTAGGATCTTTAAATTATTGATGACATTTTCGTGAAATTTCTGTTTGAAAAATTTCCACTTTCTTGATGGCTATTAAAAATTTCTCTTCCTGAATTTCTAAATTGCTTTTAAATTTCAAATGTGCCCCTGAAAGTAATAAAGTTTCAAACGAAAATGAAGTGTTCCATTTATACTTTTTGTATAATATTCTATTCAACTATGACTGTATCTTAAATCAACTGAGTAATGAAACTTATGTTTAGACAGATGAGAATTTTTTTGGCGAAGGAACCCCTTTCTAGATTTGGAATAAGTGCAGTGGCAGTCCAAGAACTAGAACAAATACAAATGTGACAACCAGCAGCAGGCTCTGGGCCCAGCTAGGCTGGTCCTAGTCAGTTTATTAGTTCCTAATGAAGATCAATGGCCCTCTTAAAGCTATCAACCCCCTTGCTCATCACTGCCTCTTCCGGTAAGCTGTTCCAAGTGCCCACAACCCTACTAAAATAGTAATTTTTCCTAATTTCCAGGTTAACCTGAGAATTGAATAGCTTAAAACAATGATCCCCTCGTCCTGCTTTCCCTGCAAAAATTTAAACCATTGACATCTTTCATTTTGATAAGTTTAAACAACTGAATCATGTCCCCTCTTAATCTCCTTTCCTCTTGGCTATATATATTTATCTTATTAAGTCTGATATCATAATCTAAATCTGAAAATCCCCTTACTATTCTAGTTACTCTTCTTTGAACTCTTTCAAATGCAGAAATATCTTTCCTCAGATAAGGCGACCAAAACTGCACAGCATACTCCAAATGAGATCTTACTAAACTCCTATAGGAAAGCAGAACCTACTTTGATTTGTTTGAAATAGATCTACTGCTAAACCTAAGCATTCTGTTGGCTTTGTTACTTGCAATGCTGCACTATTGACTAAACTTGATATCCTGATTTATTAAGATACCCAGATCAATAACATTTTCTGCCTGACTAATGACTGAACCGTGTAAACGATGACTCGTACACTTATTACCATAACCTAAGTGTAGCACTTGTCATTTTTCTACATTAACCGTCATACCCCACTTGTCCGCCCACTTAGTAATATGATCTAAATCTTCATGTAGCTGTTTTTTTGTTCTTCATTTTCTACAATCCCCATAGCTTTCACATCATCTTCAAAACAATTCATGCTTTCAGAAATGTTTTCATTGAAGTCATTCATAAAAATAATAAACAAAAGAGGCCCTAAAACTGATCCCTGAGGTTCTCCGCTTAAAACATCACTGCATTAAGAATGATTTCCCCTCACAACTATTCTTTGTTTCCTTTCAGTCAGCCAATTCCTAACTCAAAGGTAAGTTTTTCCTTCTATTCCTATATCAGCTAGTTTGCTGAGAAGAGCAACATGCAGTACCTTATCAAAAGCTTTTTGAGAATCAATATAAACAACATCCGAACACTAAGGACACAACAGCCAACAGCTTATCATTATGGAAAAAACTCAAGCTTGTATTTACTTAAAAGACAGTTTATATGCAATCTATAAATGTAAGTTTCATTCTTTGTTTGACTTCTGTGGCATCTAATAGTAAGAAAAAATAGTAGTAGGATGACAGCACCAGTAACAGACAAGGGTCCAATAACAGACAGTCATAAGTTTGGATTTAAATAATAAGAATTTTTGGGTGGGTTAAACTGATGTTGCTGTGGCCAATGAATACGGTGCAGTCATTTAGTGTTATCAGAGTGAATTTCATGAGTCAGTTGGTATTTACAAGGTAGTAGTGGAAGGTTATGAATAGCCACTATGAGATGAGCTGCTGTTTCATGCTGCGGCTAGCTGTTTACATTAAGAAGGTGAATGTTTTCAACCATCATTTTGCATTGTAAAATGTCGATATGAGTGCATGCTGGAGGTATTTTTAATGTTTGAACTATGCTCTTTCGGTTTTCACATCGTTTTTCATGTACAATCACTTCTAATGTGAGTTTTATCTATGTCTGTTACTCATCCCCAGAAAACTCTAGTTTTCTAGTAACAGACCCATGTCTGTTATTGGTCCTGAAGCCTTTTTCATTTTTTCCTATTTTTTTTCGCTCCAGAAGAGGTTATTCATTGATCTGATTGTGCCTCAGGTTTAATATTGAAAATCCAATAACGTGACTAGTCTCAGACAGGTTGTCTGTTACTGGTCCAAAAGGGTGTCTGTTACTCATGCCATATTTTTTGGAACCTCGGAATAGTGAATACACCTCTTCTTTTCAGTTCAGGATGCCCCCCCCCCCTTCCCCCCACACCAGGAAATTCTGTTACAGTGAAGAACAGATGCAAACAACCTTATTGGATGTAAATAATAATGGTATGAGTGTTACCGCTTCAGCAAGGAAAAATAGAGTCCCCCGAGCTACACTTTTGAAGAAAGTGAAATGGGTTTATCCTAGCATTAGCAGGATGGGTTCAGGCCCGGTACTTTTAAAGGACGAGGAGAAATTACTGGTAGTCTGGACAGTCTCATCATCTAAAGCAGGGTTTCCGATATTAAAAAAAGAATTTTTGGGCAGTGTGTAGCTGCTTTTAAAGGAATTGGGGAGAACTTCTTAGTGTCACCTTAAATCCGTCCCCTAATCATCCAGTAATTGGTCAGAACATCCAACAACCTGGAACATCCAAATCCTGTGAGACTGGTGATGGTGATAAGATCATTAGTAGTGTATTGGGTGGTATTCCCAGCCCTTTCAAAAAAGCCCTTGTATGGACCTGCTGTTTCTGTCCCAGCCAAGAGTAAATGTAAAATCTAACAATAATAATAGAACACAAGTAGCAGTTAATAGTTTCACAAGAGTGGCAAAGCGAGGTATGGAAAAAACAGCAATACAAACAGGAATAAGAAGAGGCTAAGAAGATAAGGGCTGAAGCTAGACTTCAAAAAATAGAAGTAACAGGAAGACATCAAGAAAAAGAAAGCAGAGGAAAAGATGAAGAAAATGAGAGAAGAGAAAAAACCAATAACGAAACCACGAAATTACAGAAAGAGGAAAGTGTCATCATGTACAGAAGAAGAAGAAAAGTGCCATCCAGGTTCGAATTCAGAAGGAGATGAAGAAGTATGAAAAAGACTGATTACTTTTGTATCTTTTTTATACATTTAAATAGTTGAGTAAAGAGACTGTTAGGCACGTTGCTCTTCTATTTATATTACAAGTAAAATTTTTCCAATTTGGAAGTTTAAATCCAGATAAATTGCACTAGTTGAAATCTAATATTTGTTTGTAAAAACCTCGCTCTTGTCTTAAATTCTAATCCACTATAATATTAAAATCTGTTCGCGTCCGTCTGTCTGTCTGTTTGAAGATCGATCTTCTCCAGAACCGCCGCGAATCGAGAGTCGAACGATGTTCCGATCAATTCGAAATTTTTCAAAGAAAACAATAGGACCAATCTCGTAATTGTACGACGTTAATTAGAGGAGATATTAATTAAAACATTAATTAACATTACGTTATTCAGGAATTATTATTTCTTTCCTGTTGCAATTTTGCATATGGGTGAGCAAATGAAATTCTAAAAATTGTTTTAAAAGAGATTTTTTTGGCTGCTGTCCAAATCTTAAAACAACATTTCCATCTAGAATTTCATTTTAAATTAGTTTAAAATTGGTTGCCCTATTCAGACATAGCCTTTATTTTATCGTCTGTCCTTTTTTCATTTTTTACATTCAACATTCTTAATTCTTTTCAGCATATGAAAGCTGTTTCTTTAGCTATGTTTACTGATTGTAGTGTAAGTTTATCATTCACCGGCCTCATATTTTGGTACACTTAGGATGTACGACTAATTATGTTTATTTTGTTGGACTTTTTCCCGTCGCATGGGTGAGTTTTCGAATTGTAATAACTCTCTTTTTCCTTCCTGTTTCTATTTTTAAGATACAGTTTATATCGTTAAAAGAACATGGTAAATTAAGATTGTTTGGATTTCTTTGTGAAACAGAGTAGAAACGAACAGAAAAGATCGTTTTTAAAGATTTTAACTAAAGCTAAATTGGAATCTGATGACTTGGTATTAAATTAATGCTTATTGGTAGTTATTTAGTCTTGGTGCTTTAGTTTCACATAATCAACCAAAAAGTATGTGTCATTCTATGTAAAAAGCTGATTGTAATTGTACATAAATAGTTCAGATATAGTCTATCAGATGTAATTCATTTTAACGTGAGCACAGATTATAGTGGATAATGCATATATTTTCATCTTTTGTGATAATTGAAAATACTCATAACTTGTATCATTGATAACTATGATTAACATTAAAGAGATTTTTGACAAAAATATGCTCTACTGGTGTTTTGCAAACCTTGCATTACGCGTATTTATTTACTCCTTAGCACTTTAGAAACTGATGTCAGAGTAATACAAAAACATCAATTGGACATCTCTTTCATTTTTTAAGTATCCCGTGCAACGCTGGGCACGCAACTAGTTTATTTAGTAATTTTTGTGATGAAAATTTTCTAGTTGCATAGGTACTCAATTATTGTTCATTTGAATTCAAAGGCTTTTGCACCAGAAATAAAGAACATTTGCAAATTTTTAAGAGAAAAAGGGAATTTCGTCTATTACTCATCCTGTCTGTTACTTATCTTTTTAGCGTGTCTGTTAACTGGGTATCATCAGATATTTTGGTGTCTGTTACTGGGGTTCAGAGCTTTCTTCGAACTTCAGCAAATAAAAATAAAATTGACTAATTCAGAGGACTCCGAAGCAGCCAAACATTAGATGAGATGTTGTTGCATGGGAGAAAAATAGTTTTAAAAATCTAAATACATTTAAAGGGTTAGAAAATTGAGTTAACCTGAGAGCCATGCCTTAAGCATGTCTGTTGCTGGTGCCGCACCCTAGTGAAAATAGGAATGAAATTTCAAAAAAAAAAATTAGCCTAGCGATAGTTTTAAAATGTTCAATTTTTATTGATTAACTGTTTTTGTCCTTGATTATCTTTTTTCTTTCTTCTTCTTTTTTGATACTAAAAATATTCACTGTATTGCATGTATACAAATTATATAATGATCTAAATAATTGATTATCTAGATCAGGAGCTCTCGGCTTTTTCAACCCATGTACCCTGTTTTGTACTACATGAACTGTGCATATCTCTACCAAAACACTTTAGTCTCAGTAATATGTGTTATGTCAGCTTAAGTTAAACTGATAAATTGTTGAAGTTTACCTACCAATAGGTAATTTAAATTAAAAACAAGAAATTCTATTTTAATGGACACATGTTACTAAGTTTTTTATATCCAGAATAAAGTTAAACTGCTAAATTTGTTAAAGTTTAATTACAAATTTTTAATTTAAATTAAAAACAAGAAATTTTATTTTAATGGACATATATACATATATTCAGTAAGTTACTGCCCTATAGCCAGGGCTAAGGCAGAAATACATAAAATACACGGCCAGCTCAGTCATTCCAGCCGAGGACTGCAGTTTCGTGCTTCTTAGCATTAAAAATCCCTTTTTAGTTCCTTTTTTCTGAAATTTTTACTATCTTTGCTGGTTTTCTCCCTAGAGACAAAGTAAAAATATGCTGAGAGCCCTCTTGACTATATTTGTAATGTTCTTCAAAATCATCAGTTACCCAAGTTTATTATGCCTTGGAAAAATACTTCCTCATGTTTGCCATATTTACATGTTTATAATATATATATTTGAAACATCATTGAGGAGTGCAAAAATTTATTTGTGCATTTAAAATTTCTTTTTTTGTAGGAATTTAGTAAAGAAGCGCCAATATGGTGAAATCGCTAACTTACTGCAGGGTGTGACAAATGTATTGGATCATTTTCAAAAATACATCAGGATCCCACAAATCGCACACTTAGCTGAAAAGTTAGTAATTTTGATTACATTTATACCTTATGTACTTAAATGTTTTAAAATGTTTCTAAGGGGTTCTTCAAAAGTTGTTGGTTTGTGATCATATAGTTATATTTTCCTAGTAGCAATTACGAGGGGGCGCAAATGATATGCATGCCTCGAAGGGGATCCAAAACTGAATATGAATAAAATAATAGTTTAAAAAACTAAAAAAACATGCTTTCATAGCAAAATGAACTAAAAAGTGAAATATAATCTTTGGATGATAGTAGTTGACCAATCACTTAATTTTAATGTAAAACAAAAAACCGTTGGGGTGCTGTCTATTTACATTTTTGCATGGACAACAAATGGAAGAAATTCAAGACAACTGATCAGAACCCCACCCATGCTTTTTTGCATTACATTAAAATTAAGTGATTGGTCAACTACTATCACCCAAAGATTATTTTTCACTTTTTAGTTCATTTTGCTACGAAAGCGTGTTTTTTTAGTTTTTTAAACTATTATTTTATTTTCTTCTTTTTAGTTTAACTTGTTTTCCGAAAAAATATACATTTATTTCATCACTGTTCAAAATCTTTTATTTTCATGAAATTTGCTCAAAAAAAGCGACTCAAGGTCTCGGGTGGCATTCGAAACGTGATCTCTCGAACTCCAAAAAGAGTAACTGTACCCCTTAAAGTGTAATAGCTGAGCTCTAAAAACATTCAACTTTGCTGATAAATTACCTGTAGAGTAATTGTCTAATCCAGCTAATCCATCTCAGTCATCGATGTATGTGTGCAGAAATCATATCTACATCATATGGAAATTTGAGATGCATTTGAATAAAAGTTTTGTTCAACAATGGTCTGATCAGCAATGAATTTCCAATTGAAGGCTGGCTCACCTAAATTTTGGCATGAAATTAGTTAAAAATAATTATATTTCATGTTCTAATTACCTTGGAACATTGGAACAAATTTTGTCTGATGCAGAAAAATTAAAGGTTTTTGTAGATATTTTAAAATAATTTTGCTAGCATTTTTTAATGTATTTTTTAAAATTTTTCCTTTTCACATTGTTGGATTTATGCCAAAATATTGATTAAAATTGGAGGAAACTAGCAATTAAAAGAGTTAATTAATTAATTTGATTATAGAATATTGCATTGTCATCAGGTCTGAGGTCGCGTGCCAAATTTCAAAAGAATCCGATTGCAGGAAGTGGGCGAAATTTGAGCTGCAAGATTCCGTTACAAGATACATACATACATACATACAGGTGAAGTTAATAAAAGCGTGTTAAAAAATCTTTAAATTAGACAAATGGATTCTTGAAAATGTATCAAGGCCAAAGGACGGATCTAGAAATTTTTCAAGGAGGGGGTGATAATTCATTTCTTAATTAACCTCTTACTTCGTATCTGATTTACACATGCATTTTTGGGGGAGGGGGAAGCTGTCACATCATTTTTATCTAAATTCTAAAACAACTGAAATATAGCAGTTTATCCAAGCAACCTATTTCTCCACTTTTCTGTTGAAAGAGGTGCTCTAAAATTGTACTTTAGAACTTCAATTTTGTAATATTTCCGGGGGAATGTTTCAAAACCCATGACCTCTAACACTATCGAAGGTCGTTTATGTCAAAATATTACCCTTTTTTTTAATAATTTTGCTTGCCGTTCCGGTGCTAAGAGAATTGCATTAATTGTACTTACTTGTTTTTTATGTGAGAAGATTCTCCAACTTAAAAATGCAACTTTCCAAAATTTTCTATCACTTAGCAAATGTGGAGTGAAATGTAAACAAACCTTACAGTATACAGTTAATCTCACAGTGAAAAGAAAGATTTTTCATCGAAAGTTAATGTTTCAGTGAATTGACTGTTGCCACTACATTTGTTTGGAGTTTTTTGAAAGGATTTCCTGCAACTTGTCAAACAGAATATGTAAAAGAAGTAGACTGTCAGTGAGGAGCTATTTAAGGGGTGAACGTCTGTTCGTCGATCTCTTCTCTTCTCATCTCGTCCCTTTTGCTTCGATGATCCTCTAAGCTCATTGTCTCTGGACTTGCTGCCCAGATGGATTCCCTGGTGATGCTGTTGTTGCTTACCTGTTTTTGATATGGATTGACGTCTATTTGCTGATATTGGAAGCCAGGTTGGCCGGCCCTCCGTGTTCCCAATAGTGTTCATTTATTTTCAAGTGGCCGAGTTTCAGAAATGTCGATGTCAGGGCTGAGTAATACTACAGAACGTTTTATCAACAGTAATAAGGGGACATAATTGGTATAATTTTAAATTATTGTTCTTTCATGTTAGGTTTTTCTGCAATATTTTGTCATATTGCTGAAAGTGTTTCTAGGATTCATTTTGGAACTTTAAAATTTTCTAATCAGTATTTTTTTTTGTGTTAATAAATGTTAATGATTAACCTAAACTTGTTTCATACTTGGCTCAACCAAGACACATTTGTGAGGTCCACTAAGATTTAATTAATTTCCTCTAACATTTGGTAGCATAGAGGGTGGTTACCTCTGTGTCTTGGCATTTAGAAGTTAACTTACCTTAAACGTAAGAACGTGAGAAATTACCTTAAACGTAAAGAACTTGCTTGTTCTTCCATCGCTCAGTATTGTTATACTTCTGGCCACTGTTTTGATTTTTCATTTGCAAAGATTATTCATAAATGTTCTTTGGTTTATGACCTTGATTTCTGGGAAGCTTACTATATTGGAAAAAATTCTCATTCTCTTGTCAACGATTTTTCCAGCGCTCCATTTTTTCCATGATATTGGGAAGCAATTTTTATAATTGCTTTTTTGGTTTCTTCATTGTCTCTCTCTCTCTTTTTGTCTCTTGGCTTCTGGTTGGTTGTCTCTCCCCCTTGCTCTGAGCCCAGGATTGAATTGTCATTTGCTGATTGGTTGTTTGATGTCTTGTGTCCTGAATTCCTATTGGTTGGCCCTTTTTGGTATAAATACCGATGGGGTCCATGTGGTTGTTGTTAGTTCTCTCGCGACTTTTGGTTGTGCTGGTGAGCTTTTTGCATGGATGAAAAGGCTCCATTGTAACCTTGAAATAGGTAGATGCTGCATTTTCTTCAAAATTTGTGCTTTATTTGCAATGGTTTTTCACTTTAATCATGTTGTAGCACAAAGCTTATATTCATTTGGTAAAATTGATGTTTTTCTGTTACAGGTCTCAAAAAATAAAAGCAGATTTAACCTCTCAAATAACTAGTGATTTTCAAAATGCATTTGCTGGTCCCAATTCTAAGGTAAAGCAATTGCTTTTGCTTAATATTTTGGTCTTATTAAAACCACAGTATTACTTAATTTATTTTGCAATGTGCAATTATTTTTATTTAAAATTTTTATGCTATTATTTTAAATATGAATTTGAATTTATGGATTATTAACTTATAAAGTTTTAAAATTCAAATTATATGTTTGCTTGTGACATATTTCTGATGTTTGTAAACTAATTGTTTGGTCAAATATTTTGTAACTTGTATTTTCTTATGCAAACAAAGTAAACAATTTATTTTCTTGAAAACTAAGATTTGCTCCTATTTATTTTTGTGTGTGATGTTTCCACAATATATCTAGAAATATTAGCAATTCAATTTTTAAAATTCATGAATAGTTCTTTTAATGATGCTGTATTTTTAATTATTACACTGTTATGGACATCAGCATTTCTTTAATTGTTTTCCATTGAACTCCAGGGTTTCTAGAGGGTTCTCAAGGGTTCCACGATACTTGCATGCTTTTTTTCAAATTCAAACTAGCTGTACTCACATAGTTGTGCTTGTGCTATAAGATTAATAAACAGCTCTTTGAGTGCCTGTAAAGTTCCCTTCTCACTAGAAAATGGAAATAAGAAAAACTTCGTTAATTAAAATGTCACATGTATAATTTTACCTAAGCTCCATGAAGGAATAAAAAAACTCCATTATTCACTTATTTTACTGTGTTTAAAATTTCTTTCACATTAGAGAAGACTTCACCTTTTTTTTTTCAATGAAGCAAAGCTTCTACTAATTCAAGCTCTGAATGCATTTCTTATCGATTGTAACCAGTAGGCCAGTGCTGTTGTGGGAAAAAAATGTTTGGGTTAACAACATTTTAAAAGTGTAAATATCTTGGTAGTCAAATTTTTGTTAAATCAAAAAAATCAGTTCAGATTAATAGTTGAGCATACATCAATTTTATTTAAAACTAGTGGCACCCGCACGGCTTCGCGCGTAATAGAAAAATTAAAGGTCTTTTGGTTCGCTTGTATATTTGCAAATAATGTATGGTGAATTTTCTCGCCAATTGGCTTGTACCGACGTTACGGTTTCACGCTATGATAATTTCGTATCTCGCCAATTGGCTTGTGCCCATGTTACGGTTCCACGTTATGATGATTTCGTAATTTATGATAGTTTTTTTCTTAAAATTGGAATAAAAAAAAAACCACATCGAATTTTCGAAAAATCGCTTCGAGGTGCACACCCTCATGCTACATACTAACTTTGTGCCAAATTTCATGAAAATCGGCCGAACGGTTTAGGCGCTATGCGCGTCACAGACATCCTACAGATATCCTACAGACATCCTACAGACATCCAGACATCCTCCGGACAGAGAGACTTTCTGCTTTATTATTAGTAATAAAGAAAGGCAGTTTGAGTCCTTTAAAGTTGTGGTTTTCTTTTTCTTTTTTTTTTTTGCTATAATAAACCAAATGTTTCAAGGAATGGTGTTCCCCTGTGTTTCTCTCCCCCCAACTACAATACTAGGTGTAACATAATTTTAAAAATACATTTCATTGTATTCTGTAAAGATTGGACATAGGCATAAAACATTTAGGTAATAACAGTTCATGATGAATTTTAAAAGAATAGATAGTGTAAAGATATTTATAATCATAGAAGTAATTCAGTGTTGTGAGCTGTTACTTAATGTTAAACAATTTAGTAATGAGTTTTTTTTTTTTTTTTTTTTTTTTCATAGCACTTCACAGCTAGTCAACAGTTAGCAGAAGCATGTTTGGTTGTATCAATTTTGGAACCTAAAGTTAAGTAAGTATACTGCCATGGGCAGTATCTGTTTTTTTTTTTTTTTTTTTTCATCTATTGTTCTTAAGCATTATTGCACAATCTTGATTATTTGGTTTCTGCTGAAAAAAAAAGCTCAAAAACCCATCTAATTCCAGTATTTCCCTGTTAGTATTGAATCAAAAATGCGTTTTTTTAAAAATCTCATTTCTGCAGATACTGTCCTTTACCTGCCCACAGCAGTATAAACCTATTTATTTACTTATTTTTCTTGCAATTGAAAATTAATTTATACACAGTAATATCAATCTGCCTATTCTTAAAAAATAAGACTGATTTATAAAAGTTTTTTTTTTTTGCCATATCTTAGATTTTTCCTAACTGGAGCAAATCTTGAAACTGACACCCTTATCCATCTTCCTTCACTTTCTATATCAAGTTTCAATGGAAAAAACGCATAATCTGAGTAAATTCGCTGCTTTTTTGAAGTTGCCGCCTGGGGCAAGAGCCCTGGCTCGCTCCCCCTAGATCCAGCACTGCTCAAACAGGGAGCAGATTTCCTCGAATGCCTTTCCTTTTCAATGGGACTAATGCTGCTTCCTCCTATCTCTTTCCCTCTTTGTTTTTGCATTTTTATTACCCTCAAAAGTGACTGTCTGCCATTTTCTTTGACTGACAGGTTTTTAAACTGAACGTATAAATAACATGCTCATTCATTTATGAGCATGTTATTTATGTGTTCAATTTAAAAAATTAACACATTAATAATATGATTTAAAAAATGATATTTATATTTGAGGGCTTAATCAGAAATGTTAAGGTTTTTTTCAAGGTGTGAAAATACTCTGTGACATATTTTAAAGGCATAAAGTTCGTTTTGGAGGAATAAAATGTTTATGAGAACAGTGAAGAACTATTTATTGATCAGTTCAACGTGAAAATTAACTTTCTAAGGATGAAATGGAAAATGGCAGCGAAAGAAGAAATTCTTATTGTTTTGAATTTTAACATTTGTAATAATAATTTACGTTTTCTATTTAAAAATAAAAAAGAAGAAAATTACAAAGCATTCAACTGCAGTACTTTTAATTTTCAATTGTTTTTTGCCCCACAATACTATAAACTCAAAATATAAAGTTTGAAAATATGCTTGACTAAATTTTTGAGGTATATTTCTAATGCTTAAAACACACTTGTGAAGGCATTAAAAATATATGTGAGCTTTATTACACTATGTTTCATGCTTTAATTTTTTTTAAATGTAATACAAATTTCTTGGCTCAAATTCAGTTTTTAATACTTGCTTCCCCATGCGAATGCCAAATCTGCTTTTTGTGTAAGTTCACCCCTGACCACAAAGCTAAAACGTGATCTCCTAATATTCTGCTTCTAGGAAGGCACACTACTGTTCAAGCTGTTCACTATTATTTATGGTATTGATACAATGCCATGCTAAGCGAGAGAAACTGCAAATGATAACATGAAAACCAGGGTTCGTTGATTTAAATTAGCGTGATTAAAATCATCATTAAAAATCAAGTGATTTTTTTAAATCATTGATTTAAATCAATTGATTTGAATCAAGTGAGTTTTTAAAGAAAATCATTAATTAAAATTAGTTGATTTTATTTTAATAAATTAATTTTGCATTTTTAAAATGTATTGCTCTAAATTTAACTACAGTGCATTGTACTATTTGAACTTTAACATGTAAAACTACATTGATCCCTCTTTCTGTGTGTACAACAGATTTTCACTCTATTGCTTTTACTCCAAAATTACAGTTTAAAACAAAACAAATTTGCAGTTTTTCTTATACACCATGACTAATATAGTTAAGAAAAGTAATTGTTCAACATATTTTATACTAAAAACGTACACAATGATGGAAACCTTATCTTTAAGCAAAGCCTAAAACAAAGTCACGTCTTATCCATGTATTGTAACATATTTGCATTTGGAGTAGGATTACTTTTATTTTTGTTTTGGTTTGATTTGTTTTTGTTTTTACAGTAAATTTATTTCAACTTGCAATTTTTTTTTTTTTTTTTTTTTTTGTAGCAAACTTTTTTACGTCTTTATACATAAAGGGCTAATCTCTGTCCGGATGTCCGGGGTAAACTTCAAAACTACTGGAGGGATTTTAACCATTTTTTCACCATAGATAGCTACATTATCGGGGAACAACTTAGGCTATAATTTATTGCTAAAAAACTTAGTTTAAGAACGTCGTGATCGAAAACAGTAAATGTGTCATATAATTTCCACATCAAATGATTAAAGATTAAACCCATTGTTTCGAAAATTCGTTGCCTAACAACAGGAACATTAAAAGTAATCATAATGTAAATTTTGAATCAAGGCCTCTCTGGAGCAAGCATGATATTTATTGCTTTCTTAGGAGTTGCATCCTTTTCTTTATACATAAAGGGCTACTTCTGTCCAGATGTTCGGGGTAAACTTCTGAACTACTGGACGGATTTTAGCCATTTTTTCACCATTGATAGCTACATTATCAGGGAGCAACTTAGGCTATAATTTATTGCTAAAAAACTTAGTTTAAGAACGTCGTGATCGAAAACAGTAAATGTCATGTAATTTCCACATCAAATGGTTAAAGATTAAACCCATTGTTTCGAAAATTCGTTGCCTAACAACAGCAACATTAAAAGTAATCATAATGTAAATTTTGAATCAAGGTTTCTCTGGAGCAAACATGAATCTAAAGTCATTTAAACATTTGGAAACTCACTTTTTGCACACTTAGTTAAATGTAGTTGAGATCATTTTTTCTTTTTTTGTCTGTGTACTATTAAATAAATAAAGCGCACGGTTTTTTTTTAGTGATCTTTGTTTTTGTTAGATATATTTTGGAAATTCTTCAAATTTTTATATGCTTCACTTTGCGCTTTCGTTTCTAAATGAATACTCTTTCGTTCTTTATACTTATTGCTTTCTTACTTTTATGGGTAAGGATGAAGCTCAATTTTTAATGACGTCAAAGCGGTGTGTTTTGAGTTCTTTCAGTTAAACAGAAAACAAAAGAAAGTAGCGATTGTTTCTCACAATTTTTACTGACCATTTGAACGATTTTTTCAAAATGAATTCTACTATTTTTTCAAAATGAATTCAATGCTGGGTATTTTTGCTAGTATAGTCATATTGCTTTAAAATTGTATGTGTTATTCAGAGTTATTAATGTATTCAGTTATCATTTGCAACATCCAAATGATGTTCTGATATCTTGATTCCTTGAATTTAAATAGTTTTTTGAAATATTAGTTCTGTTGTATTATTTTTAATTATTAGATAAAAGATGTCATGTTGCTAAACATACATATTTCTCATGAAAATAGTTAAATCAATTTGTGAGCTATAACTTCATTCTTAGTAGTTTGTAGAAGTTTACTGTACTTAATAAATGTTTTAGTTTCTATAGTCTATATGTAAATTGTTTATTCAATCATGATGATTTTCTGTTTAATGCTGCTTCGTAGGAAAGAACTATTGAAATGGTTTGTTGGGATTCAGCTGTCTGAATATTCTCATTTATATCAAGAAACTCAGGAAGTAAGTTAAGCCTTTGAAAACGTTTTCTGGTGCATAAAAAATTTTTAGTGCTATTATGTATGTAAACCATACATTTCAATTCTTTTTACTCATTAAATATCCGTGGTTTTCTCATTAAGTAATAATATCATAAAAAAGCAAGTTAATCCATAAAATTGGGTTATTGAGCTTATTATTTTAGTCAGGGCATCCTGATAGTAAAATTCATTTACAAAACTAAATAGCAAAACTGCATTGCTTATAAGGTATCTTCAATCTATTTTTTAATCTGTACCTATTTGATAAGAAAGGGGGTTAGGAATGGTATTCAATAACATATATATACAATGAAACCCCTCTATTACGGACACTAACGGGACAAACTTTTTTGTCCGTAAGAGAGGGGTGTCCGCTTTACAGAGGTTTTTTTAATTTAATTAACTTTAGTTATTTGTTTATGTTTTTTGAAATCTTAAATGAAATATGTGTGAATTCTATTCTTTCATATGCATAGATTTTTTTTAATTTACTAGTTTTTACCAACATATACATAATAAACAATTATTTTATCAGGTTAAATTCAAATATTACAGTTTTGCACACTCAAAGAGATTTAAATAACAGGTTCGCATAAAAATTACATACCTAATTTGTACTTTTAAAAAATTGTTCGATTGATGTCTGTTGATATGTTTTGATCGATGAAAGTCTTTCATTTTCGAAATGTATCTTAAGTTCTTGTACCAAGTCTAGTCCTTTAGGATCGTTGTGTTTAATTGAAAATTCCCTGAGTCCATCTAATACGCTTAAAGCTTCGTTAACATTTTTAATTGTTTTAACGTCTTCTTTTACGGACAGTTCATCTTCATCGTCATCCTCAACTGTATGATCTTCGTTAATTTCGCGCACTATGCTTGCAATTTCTGTTTCGCTTTCTTCAGTGAAAACTTGGTCGTCGATGGGAGCATAGTCTTCAGCGGTCACATTTGTGAACCCTGCTTGTTGCATTAACGACTGCAAATCGGATCCATCATTGTCACAATCAACTTCGTTGTCAATTTCCTCTGTGGCAGATCCTTTTTTGAATCCAACGCAATTAAAGCAACTTACTATTGTTTCTTTTTTAACTTCCTTCCATGCGTGCTTAACCCAGCTGATTGCATCTAACACATCAATTGTTTTGGACAATTCGCTACTTGTTTTAGTTTCTTCCATTTTATTGATTAAATGCTTCATAACTAGTTGTCTGTATTGAATTTTAAATGCTTGAATTATCCCAGCATCCATAGGTTGGCATTTCGATGTTGTGTTTGCTGGCAAGAAGACTATTTCTATATTTTTCAAGTGAAAGTCTTTGGGATGGGAGGGCGCGTTGTCCATAAAAATAACAATATGCCTTTTTTCTCTCCCCAACTTCTTATCAAAAGTTACAAGCCAATCAGATATGACACTGGTTGTCATCCACGCTCTTCTATTTGAATACCATTCTACAGGTAATTTTTTTATATCCAGTCCTTTAAAACACCGAGGTCTGGCTGCTTTTCCGATGACAACTGGTTTTAATTTTGTACCATCCATGCTGGCACCCAACAAAACTGTTAAGCGTTCTTTGGAGATTTTGCCACCAGAGCAGTTTTCTTTCCGTAAAGTTAAGGTTTTATCTGGCAGAGCTCTATAAAACAAACTGGTCTCATCAATGTTACAAATGTCACATGGCTCGTAATTTTCAATCAAACTAGGCACTTTCTCAAACCATTTCTCGCAAACGTCAGCATCCACATCCATGGATTCACCACATATTTTTTTAAAAACGATATCATGTCTCGTTCGAAAACGATCTAACCATCCATTGGAAGCTTTGAAATTTTCTATACCCATTTCAGTAGCTGCTTCTTTCACCTTTTCTTGTAAAATAGGGCCAGAAATCGGAATATTTTTGCTTCTTGCGGACACAAACCATTTAAACACAATTTCATCCACTGCAAGGGCATTACTTTTAGGAAAATCTTTTTTCTTCTCTTGGTTTCCATTTATGAACCATTCTTTCTTAAACTTCTCTTTTCCTTTTAATATACAGCAAATTTGTGTGCGTCCCACACCAAACTTTTCAGCAATGTTCCGTATTCCAATTTTATTTTTTTCTGCGAAATCTATAACTTCAATTTTTTCTTTAAGAGAAAGAGTACGACGCTGACGATGAGTATTCAGAGCCATTTCAATGAGAACGATGAAACAACTGAATGCTTTTACCCTTAAGTTTACTTTATGATATTGCATTGGCTTTACTTTTACTCTCTATAAAATATTTTTGTTAGATGGCGCGTCAACTCGGCTCCACTTAGACACAACACGCCTGCTTGTTAGTCATCTGAAAAGGAACAAGGCAACGGGGGAGGGTGGGGGTATACAGACAGAAACTTGCAGAATAATCATTTTCTCTTTTCTTTTCTTTTATTTTTGACGATTTGATGATGTTTTTTGGAATGAAAAATGCATTTCGGTGTCAAGCTGAAAATTTTTTGCTACGCAGTAGATGCAAAGTAAAATTGCAAAGAAATATTTTTTTTTATCTCCGTATAAGCTGGTCGACTTTGCATTAAATGAAGCCTTTCAATGGAGTAGCTATTTAATTCTCAAGTTTTAAATACTGTCCGCAAAAAAGGATATATCAATGTAAATGACTTCGAAAAGGGTGTCCGTACGAGAGAGGTTCCTTATACATTAGGTTTAATGTCTCTCTGCCGGGGAATTAAAAACTGTCCGCATAAGAGGGGTGTCCGCATTAAAAGGGTGTCCGTTAGGAGGGGTTTCACTGTATATATATATATATATATATATATATATATATATATATATATATATATATATATATATACATATATATACATATATATATATATATATGTTATGATAAACCTAATATAAATCTTCTTTCTTTCTTTCTTTTTTCAAAATGAATTAAACAAGAATTTTACATTATAATCACATTTATTTATATTCTGTGTTGCTTATTTATGATGTGTATAAAGTAAAGAACTTGTCTTGGTAAAGAATTAAGTTCTTTGTTTTGAGATTTTCTCTCTTAATTTATGTATTGATTTTTGTCATTGATTGTAACTGTGTGTGTGTGTACTGAACTTTTTGTTAATACATGCATAGCTGCCAAGTGCTCTGTTTTTCCCGGAGTTTCTCCGATTTTTATTGCGTACTCCAAAAATCCGATTTATTCCAAAAAACTCTGTTTTTTGACTTTGCTTGTTCACTTTTCGATTTTTGAGGAAAAGAAAGAAATTTCCCTATCCTCAAAGGCAGGAATTATGCACAAGAGAAGACAATTTGATGCTTTGGAAACTTAGTGTCAGGATAAACACTGAGAGGGAGCGTCGATCGGAGATCATCGTTTTTTCATCGAGCATTTCTGCTACGTGTAAAACGTAGCCGCCATGTTTGGTCATTCACAAGATGGAAGTTAGTAGACCTAGACGATGCTTAAGTGCCTTTGTTTTTAAAGACAAAGCAGAATTGGGCGTTTCTTTTAACTGCAAACTAATGAAAATAAGAAAAATGGGCTGCAAAATGGTTTTTTTTTTTTTTTTTGGTTATTTTAAACAATTTTATTGAGAAATATGAAAAACAGTTTTACTATTTAAAATTTCATCTTATCCTTATTGCTTTGGACACGAATGTGCTAAAAATTCGCAGTTAAATTGTAGTTCCATGGGGATTTTTTATTTTTAAATTATTTTCATGCAATAAATTCAAAATTTTATACATGAATTTTTGACTTAGTTGCCATATTGTCATTTGAAAGATTTTAGTTACGTTTTTACGCAATGCATTTTCAATACATGTAGGATATGTATAAAAGCATATTTTTAAAAAACGTTGCAGTTTTATTAAATCAAGCAGTAATCATGTTTTTTTTTTTTTTTTTACTTTTCAATATGTATCTACGTAATGTTCCTTTTTTAACGTAAAATAATTTTATTTTCAACTTGAAATGTTTTGTTGAAAATCTAACATGAAAATTCAGAAAAGCCTTGCAAAGGTGCTTAGAATTTATGGAAACTTACGGTACAGAAGGAAGGTTTGGCACAGGCCATGATTTCGTGCTCCTATTTTAACCCTCATTGCTCCTATTTTTTCCCTTAAGTGCTCCTATGTTTTTTATCTTGAGATTGGCAGCTATGTACATGATATTTAGCATAGTATCAGTCAAATGAAAGTTGTATTTTCTGAAGAGAAGGAAATTACATGCATGCATCAAGAAATGTTCCTATTTTTAATTATTTTTATTGCAGAAAATTTTTGAACATGATGCTGAATTCAATAAATAGTGTGTTTTTTCATTTGAGGTTATTATTTTCTTCTCAAATCTTTCTTCTGATTTTGAACACTTATTTTAGTGTCACCCTTCCAATAGACACTAAATTTTGTCAAAAATAAAAATGAAGATATCTTAAACATTTTTTCTGTACTTTTTTAAGTGTTTAGAAGCAGATTTTTTTTCTTTAAAATTTTGACTACTAAGCAATCTTTAATTTGAAACTAAGCAATTTTTTATACACAGGGTGATTCAAAAAAGAATTAGAAAACATGTGATAATACACACCAATGCAAAAGTTTTCATCTGACGTTACATTGTCTGGCACAAAATTTCAAATGCATTTAAAAATGGCTGCTCTGCTTAGATTAAAACAACACTTTTGCTGTATTTAATGGGGAGGAAAAGTACTGTGCAAGCATTTTTAACTATAGAAAGAAGAAACTGGAAACAAAATTTTCATCACTGAATAGATGTCATTATCCCATCTATACGGTTAGAATGGTTTTATGCTGGAATAACTGCATAGGGCTGGTGTTAGGACCTTTTGTTCACCCTGATGTATATTAGCTTATGAATTCTTCTTTCTCAGGGTACACTTGTATGTCTAGGGTTATAGGTCTTTTTATACAAATAAATCACTACAGGAATGATGTTTCAACATTTAAGGAGGTGCCATGCAGGTCCACTTTAAAGAAAAATCTGGAAAAATCCAAATACTATTATTTATTTAATGTTGGATTTTACACCAACAAAATGTTGTAAATATTGTTCAGTTTGTACTTAATGTTATTATTTTACACTATGTTTTGATAGAAATATGCTAATTATTAAATGTTAAATATTGGGGATGTGTTGTTTTTTGTTCGAACAAAGTGGATGTGTAGGATTGAACTAGGTTGGGATATGTTCTCTTCTGCCTAGATAATTTGTTTTCTCAATTTATTTACCCCCCTCCCCCCCCCCCCCCCCCAAAAAAAAAAAGTTAACAAACTGATACACAGTCCGGTAGTTTCAATTTCCTATAAAAGCTGTCGCAATAGCTGAAAATATCACTAGCTGGTGAGTTAAAGGTGATGTTAAACTCGCAAAATACTCTACAAAACACAGACTTTTTTACTTGCAACATTACATCAATAGAGTTGTATTCATTGAAAAGTTTTGTAATATTAAAATCAGAATGCAAATAAATTCTCTTCAACTTTTTTGTGATTAAATGACTTTCTCTTCCATTTAACTTCTTTTTTCCCTACAGATTTTCTACTAGTTCAATCACCACCACGATTCTTGAGACTTTGATTTGTAATCAACTTTTTAGCTATACTACTTAACCTGTGTTGCTTTCAATTGAGTAAGGTGCTTAAAAATATTTTTACACTGGAATTACTTTTCCATTACTGTTGAAAATGCTATAGTTAACATTGAATCCATGTGGTTTCAGCTCAGTGTCAAGATTATTAGTGTGCTCTAGCCACATTACTGCATGAGAGTGAAACTGACAAATAAAAATCATTCATTACCTCAACTTTGTATTGTTAAAAATTCTGTAAATAGTAATTATTTTTGTGATTAATTTGTTGTAATCTGGCTAAATTTGGCGTTTATTCCATTATTTTTCATCTAAAATTATCTTAGTAAGTAACCTGTAAATAGTTTCTGGTAATGTACATTCGACGGAAGTATACGGTCCCCCATTTCAGCATGATAAAAGATTTGTGAATGGAATTTAAAAAAAAAAAAAAGAGAAAGTGGTAGATTGTTGTAGGATTTTCTTGAAATTTCTTTGCTGTTATAAAACTCCGGGCTTCTTGCGAATGAGAGGAGAGTCAGTTATGCTTTTTAACTGTCTGAGATTCGTCTGAGCCGTTGCTCTGTTTATTGTGAGGCATTTGCGCTGTGTTCTTGCGTTATTTGGATGTAAATACATGTGCCTTTGTTGAGTTTATGGTGTTAAATTGATATTTGCTTAATTGCTGATGATTGATTTAGCAGTTGTAACTACATTTCCTGTACAAAGCTGTAAATAAATCTCCTGTGCTTTTCTCAAGAACTGTGTTGTCATTCAAAGAAGGTTTGATGTTTCATCGAAATCATAACAGTATTTTTGTGGATATCCTTGCTTTTGCATCACAGCTCCTCGTTTGTGGAAAAAACGTTTCATAATATGCAACTGCATTCTTTGTTGAAAATCATCTGTATTGGTAAGTGCTATAACCTGTTCACAGGAGAGGATACAGACTACCATTTTATGGGGGGGGGGGTCCATGCTAAAGAATCCCCCCCCCCCCGGAAATGAACCTACGGTTTTGGGTACGAAAAATTTCTTAAAATGCTTGGGTATCAATAAAAAGCACAAAATCTGTCAGAAATGGGGTTCCTAATGGGCATAAACGTGGTAAATTATTTCATAAGCAATGAAAGAAGAAATTTCAAAAATGTATTTTCAAAAATAATTACTAAATGTTAGAATTTCATTATGCAACACTTCTATTTGTTTTCTAGATTGCATGGTTAGATAAAATTGATAAAAGGTATTCATGGTTAAAAAAGCATCTAATTGAATTTGAAGAAAAATTTGGTCGCATGTTTCCTCCTGATTGGGAAGTTAGTGAACTCATAGCTGTAGAATTTTGTCATATTACAAGGTATTTGATTTTAGTGTTCTTATAACATGACTTTTAACCTCTTACAATTTTCCTTGAATAAAAAAAAAAAAAAAAAAGATTTGACAAAGTTGTTAAAACATTATTTTTCACTGTGCAACTTTTGTATTAGTGCCATAGAGAAAAGGTTAATTTATTGTTTCTATACTTTAAATCATTCTGTTTAAAATTTGCATTGCTATGTTACAATGTTGGTCGGGATCATATTAAACAAACTATTTAGTTATAATTTGCTTATTGTTCATAAAAGTATGTTAGGATTAATTCTTTTTAAAGGTTGTGGGGTTTGTTTATGGACTTCCACTTTCCGAAAGTCTTTAAACAGACAACTTGCGAACAGTCGGTTTTGCAAAGTTCACAAAATGCTGGATTCTAAAAATGAGAGATTCACTAAATTCTGAACTCTGCATCACTGCTTTCTTTCAAAAGAAAGAAGAGCTAGACAGTTGGGTCATACAATGAAAAGTTAAAGGAACAGTGCAGTCAGTAGCGTATCTACAGGGTCTGGCGAACTTAAGAAATTACCCCCCCCCCAGGTCGCCTCGATGGGAAGTCACTGGAGGTCACCATGACCTCCCCCACCAATTTGGGGGGGGGCATTGACTAATTGGCTGGAAAAATTAGGATACAGTATTGCAACTTAAATATTCTAATTTTCTTTTCTTTTTTTTTTAAATAGTTTTTAATGATGCCCAATGTTCCTTCTCAGTACATGAAATGTATGTACATGAGTACATGCTCAAATATTTTATCATTCCGTAAAATTGGGATTTCATTCAGTGAATTGAGAATTTTCACCTTCTCAAAAATTTTAGTTCCCCCCCCCCCCCCACCATTTCACATAAATTCAATAAAACCAATAATATTTGCAGTTCATTAATAAATATAAACAATGTACATTCTTGAACCAAATGAGAAGAAACATTTTTCAGTTCCGTTTATAGCAATGTACTTTTTTTTTTTTTTTTTTCAAAATAGCTTTAACTTTTAATAGAACTTGTTTCAAACCAATAGGAGAATGTATAATAAGCATAATTTACACATTTACTAAAAGAAAGAAAGAAAGAAAAATTAAGTTTTTTTTTTTTTTCAAATAAAAATCAAAGTGTTTAAAAAATTCTATTATAATTAGGAAAGCAAAGCAAATGCAAAAAGCATTGCTAATCTGAAATTGAGTTTAAAAAAAACCATTTACATGCAGGCAAAATAAAAGCACTATATATTCGCTAATTCAGGCCTCCCAATATTTTGTTCAAATAAGGCTTTTTATGCTTAGATTATTTATTATAATGAGAGTAAATACGTAGCCTAAGAAAAATTATACACTTTAAGCTATAACACGACAAAATGTTGCCCCCTTCCCGAAAAATTGGAATCGTCCGGCATAGTAAGCCCTCCACTAACCGCTCCCTGGTATACAAATTGTGTGCTTAGCTAAAAACTTTAGCTAACTCAATGAATCTAAATAGAATTTCATGCCACGGGTAAAATCCCCCCCCTCCCCTTTTTTTGAGAATTAAGGATTCACTTTGTTCCTCTAGCTCTTTTTCTTGCAAATTTTATTATTTTTTTTTAAAAATTTTATTTATAAAAGCATTTTTATCTGTCGAAATACCACTCCCTGGCTGTAGCACCCCTGGCGAGACCTCCTGCCAACCCCTTGGTACGCTACTGGCTGTTGGGTGGGTCGCAATTTGTGCTACCCAGGGAAGTCTTATCAATTTTTCATTATTTTGTCTTATTTTTGAGAGGAAAAAAAACTTCTTTGTCCAAAAGAAAAGTTTTGTATAGTATTATATCAGTGTTCAAAAACCAATGCCTTACTCATTGACTACAGGTTTTTTTCACCTTTAAATATATATATCCCCTCTTGCTCTTTTTATTGCAATTTTTTTAAAAAAAATTTTAAACACATTTTTTACATTTTTCAAATTCTGTAATCGAAAAAAAAAATCTCTTCATTTTAAAAAATTTTTTTGGAAATCAGTCAAAATGCCGCCCTTCTGGCTGCTACGACCCTGGCAAGAGCCACTCCTGCCAACCTCTAGTTATGCTTCTGAGGACTTTTTTTTCTTAAGTGTTTATGAGACTTGTTCAGTTGTTTTCCTCAGTAGCTTTAAAAGTGGAAAATACCAAAAAAAAAAAGAAAGAAAAAATTCTAGAAAAATTTATAGCCTGATTAAAACAGAAACTCTTATAATTAGGGTTTCAATATATTTGTAGCTTTTTTCTCCTAAAAATTAACTTGCTTAAAATTCAAATATTCTTTGGCAAAACTAATCAAGCGTTTTAAAGTCAATCAGCATGCCTGTAAACTCAACTAAACTATTCTTTGCCAGCAACCAGTCCTCCTAAGCAATCTAGATGATGTTCACCAAAAAGAGAGACTAGATATAAACAATGGGATTTATGGGATGCATCATTTAGTGCCATCAATCATATGTTTGGCTCAGACATGAACAAATTCGTGCCAAGCAGACGGTAAATGCAAAAAGTATTGCTTTTTTTTTTTTAAATTTCAGAAAATTCTCAAAAGTGGCCTTCTGGCATCCTATTTGTTTGCTTTCGGTCTATCCTTTCCATTAACAGAATATAGTGTATTTTCAACATAATACGCATACCATTGGTGATCAAAAGGTTTATTGTGGAAAGATACCTAGTCACATACTTTTATTGAATGACTACTTTACTGCACAATGGCTTTTTTACACAACTGCAGTCAAAATTTTCGTCTTTGTGTGATTTAAAATAAATATTCTGCTAAAATGATATTTTAAAAATATCTGTCTCCTATTTTTTGCTTTTGAATAAATTTTGAAGGTATTCTATTACATTGTTGAAATTACGTGCAACTTGAATGTTATTAAATAGTCTCTTTTTTTTTATCTGAACACCTACCAAAAGTTTTGTTAAGTAACTTTCTAGTGTTTTAAATAAATATATGGTATAAATTTTAAGAACTGAAGATGTGATTAAAGAAAAGCATACATATACAGACAATGAGAGTTCATGCAGGAGAGATGATTCATAAATTAAAAAAAAACATTAACAGCATTTTTTTTTCTTTTAAATTGATGGGATCCAGAAATAAAAGGTTATGAATTAAAGTAATTATTTTATGTGTACATTGTTTGGACATGCTTGTTTTTTAGCTTGAGCTATAAATGACCTTCTCAAATTATATTGCTTCGCTGTACAAAATTATTACAGTAAAACCTGTCTAGAACAATACTGTTGGGACCTAAAAAATATGATTATGCTGACATTTTGCTGGAACCAAGGGAGATATCGTTATAGACAGGTTTATTGTTTTAGACAGTATTGTTATACACAGGTTTCACTGTATATTGTTCATTATCGAAAATAAGTGTACAAATTATTTTTCTAGGAAAGAACTCGGGAAAATTATGGTCTCTAGAAAATCTGAATTAAATGTTCAATTGTTGCTGTTTGCTATTGAGAAAACAACAAACTTTGAATCGCTTTTGTCTCGTCGTTTCTCTGGAATAACTTTAGATGCATCTGTAATTAACCAAGCAACAAATAGTGAGGTAAAAAGACCTTCTTTTCCTTTTGAATTTTTAAGATAATTTATTTTTATTTATTCACTGGTGCAAAATAACCTATTTAAAAAAAAGGAAGACTTTTATAACTATACAATTAAAGAAATCTAACTGAGACAAATTTACAGTACTAAAAAATTATAAAGAACTCTCTTCAGCATGAGGGAATAGAGCAATGACAAAAATACCTTTAAAAAAATTTTTATTTCAAATTAATGCCTTACCAAAATGGATCTACTTTACTGCAGTAATCTGTGTAAAAATAATCATTTATGAATTTTAAACCTTTGATGTGCACTCACAATATATCCTTTGATGTTTTTAGGTTATGGTTAATTTCATTTTTATTTTGCTATGAAGGTTTCTTTTTTTTCTTTTTAAAATATGAATAGAAGTGCAAGGTTAGATTTCAATGTTGCTGCACTTTCATGCAACTACATATATTACTAAGTTTAAAATCAGTGCACTTTCATGTTATTGTCTTTTATTTATTGCATTGGAATAGTGTTTCGTCTGATATATTAAGACGAGAGAGTATCTATGTATATCTATTTATGTCACTGTAACTTCTGAATGCTAGAGACTTGACGCTCTAAACAAGTAATTTTTTGTAATTTTTCAGGCAACATGTTCGGCCAGGTTATATTATTCTACATCTTTAATTAGCAGAAATATTAGTTTAAAAGTCAATTCTGAAGGGCTTTTCATTTGCATTATTTTTTTTTCCTCAGCGATTCTTCATTTCCAACTGGCAAGTTGTTTATAATTTCTCTCTCTACTTAAAGCAGAAGTGTATCGGTAGTGGGAGAAAAGTGGATCTTAGAGTAGTTTGATTTAATGGTTAAGTTACACAGTGTAAGTCAAAGTGGAACTTGGAATGGTTATATTGATGTGCTGCAGTGAATATCAATGGTCTGCTCATTAATTAATGTAACATCGAAGGCAGCAAAACTGGCGAAGCTCCCGAAGTACACCAAGTGGCAAGAAGGAGAAGACCCCCCCCCCCCAAAGTACATCAATGAAGGCAGCTAATCCAGCATGTGTTCAGTAGCGGATACAGCCGGCGGACAACCGGGCATTTGCCCGGTGGGCTGGTCATGCTTCGGGCTGATCAACTAACAGCAAAGTATTTCGGGCCTGTACTAGCAGCAAAATGTAAATTTTGCGCGCATGTGTTTAGAATAATGCAAAACACATCCACAGCTCCTCTTTACGCATGGGCTAAAACTTGCGAGTGGAGAGAGGCAGGGCCGTCACCAGGAGGGGGTGGAGAGGAAATTTCTGAAATGGGGCTGCCCAGTGCCTGATTACTACATAGGCTGAGTAGGCTTAGCCCTGGGACCCCATGTTCCTAAGGCGCCCCAAATTTTTCAAAGAAGTATGCATAGCATTTGAATGATATGAAAAATACATGTATTAAAAAAAAAAAGTTATGACTTATTAATTGGAAAAAACTTCTTTAAAGGGGAATTTTTAATCATTCTGCCAGTAACGAATTTCCTTGGTCACAATTATGAGGGGGCCCAAAGGAGTTTCATAAATGCACATAAGTGATTTATACATAGTTGTGTGATTAGACAAAGAGGCCTCCAAAAGTGCATTTGTGCTTTAAAAATGTAAATCAAACACTGCATAGTCTTCAGGGGGCTTCCAAATTAATGTCACCCTAGAGCTTCACTTTTAGTTTGTCAGGCCTTGGCGGCTGTCAATACATTTTTAGTGGTGTAATAAAAAATAAATGAATAAATTTAAAAAAAAAAAACAGGGAAACCTTAGTGGTCGTAAAAAGTTAAAATACTTTTTGTTTCTTTGACGCTTTTATTTATAAATGACAATTCACAATTGCTCTAAAGTGCATCTTACAACAAGGGCCGACGTGAAGTCATGTCAGCTTAGTTTGAGAATAGGGGCCTGGCTCGGAATTGGACTCGTGCAGATGGTAAAATATCCTAATGGTGAAAGGTGTAAAAGGGGGAATGTGAAAAAAATTGACCTATGTCATTTGTTTCCCCTTTTGCTCTTGGCGACTCTGTTTATAACAATTGGAATAAAAGTGACAAAATATTTTTTTTCCATAAAATTACTTAACAAAATGCAGTTTCAAAATACCATTGAGGAGCATGAAAGACCCTACAAACATTACCAAACCAAAGGCTGCCGAAATGTGAGATTCAAACATTTTTTGACGAAACAAAGTATTCTGTTCGCTGTACAAACTCACGGTTTCGGGCTCTCAGTTAAAAAAGAAAAGAAGTTGATAAAAACCAATGTCAAAAGAATTCTGGTGGTCCCAAGAACCTCCCCCCCCCCCTCCTAATATCATCGAAGATCATTTAAAATTTTGAGCTTCAATTTTGAATAACTTCATAAGAGAACAGCCGAATCCACTCCCGCCATAACATTTCAATTTCGAAAATTTGCTGGAGGAAAGCACTGGAACCTCTACCATTTTTTTAACATTCTCAAAGATGGTCTAAAACTGTGTTTTTAAATTAACAGTATCAAAAATTTTCTGGAAAAGTGCTCCATCCCCTCCTCTCTCGGCATCATCAATGAAGAACGTTTTAAATCTCGTTTTTAGTGCTTCAGTTTCGAAAATTTTCCGGGGTGAGCCTCCTGAAAACTCCTTTTCCTTACATCACTGAAGGTCAGCAAAAATTTCGTTTTCGGAACTTAACTTTCAAGTAACTGCCGGTGCCCTAGTCTTTACCAAAAAAGGGTTTTAAGACTTCAATTTGAAAATTTTGTGATGGATGGCCTCAGAATTTATCTCAACTTAAAATCACCAAAGATCTTCTAAAATTGCGTTTTCAGAGCTAATATATTTTAAAAGTTTCAGAGAAGAACCCCCGGAACCGCTCTTCATAGCATATACTCGAAGATAATTTAAAATTTGGTTTTTTAATTTTCACTTCCGAAAAATTGCAGCAGGAGAAACCCTGAACCTACGCTCTCCTAACATCACCAAATATTGTCTAAAATTGAGTTTTTAAGACTACAATTTCAAAAATTTTCCAGCTGAGATGCCCCCTGGACCCCCTATTTCAGACTCAATGTTAATCTTTCCATTAAGCTTATACTGCTAATACTTTAATGACTCCCAGAAGCCAGAAACCTAAGTTGACTCTCTCTTTTTGTATTGATATATGCGTTTGGAAAAAAAATTTAAGGGTTGCCAAACTTGTACCCGACCCCTCCCACCAGGTTATTGACATTGTATCGAGTCTGGGGGTCGTCAGGGTATGGCAGTATAAAAAAAGGAATGTTTATGATAAGGCCCAATAATGTATGTTTGTGTCGAGGGACTCATCACGTTCTAAGACGGCCCAAGTCTTTCATCTATGAACATCGCTAGATCAGTTTCATAAAACAGGGAAATTAAGTTGTTTGTTGTGACTGCAGAAAAGGACATACTAGTCAAGCAGTGTTATCATTACGGACATATTCAACCAAGTTTCGGGCATTATAAAAGTACTTAAATGGACAATTACAATCAAAATATTCCCCCAAAATAAGGTTCAGCTTATACTGCATCAATTTGTTCACCATTAAAGAGCAGAAGTGTTCCTATTTGTTAACTTTCGTTTAAATTAAACATATTTAGTTGTTAAGAAAATTTCCTCAAATTTAAGTGATATTCCAGTCATTAGGTCAAATTTAATATCTATAAAAGCTATGGGGCTGTCTCCTAATTCCAGGGCCGATTTTTTCATCCAATCCACCACTGCATGTGGTGGCTATTATTAATATATTTGCCAAAGTTTGTTCACTGAATCTTTTTCTTTTTTTTTTTCTCATGGAAATCATACTGACAAAGATAATAAATTCAACTTGCTTGTCTGTCCAGGATTGGAGTCATAAACCTCAAGAGAAGTGATTTATGTACTCTTTATTGGCGGTCTATGGAGCTAGCTCATTTCTAAAGCACACAATCCTAAATCGACCTCATTGATTGATGTCTTGTAAAATTACGTCTTTTTTTCATTTGAACTTAAATTCTTTTTATTCTTAGGAATTCCAATGTGTTTTTATTTTGCAGAGATTTTAATTTTTGTGTGTTTAGTGGACAACTACTTACTAGTTAAATGCAGATTACATATTGAAATGCAGTTTGTTTCTTTGGTCCATAGTAGAGGGGAAAAAATGGATTTGCAGTCAATCAAAATTCACTACTGCCAAGTAGTTTAGATTGTAACTCTTAACCCTTGATTGGCAGGATCCCAATGTAACTATCCCAACAGATTAACTTGTTTTAACTGGTACGTCAGAAATCTCACAAATCTTACTGCTTATTTTTTGTGCACTGAAGTATTTTGGCATCCATTTGTAAGCAACGTAAAGAATAAGAGTTCAATGACTGAGTTCAAGCATATAATTAGTTGAAAGTAACGAAAAATCGAGTGAAAAAGGTTAATGATTGGATTTTGTCAGTTAAGGCCAACTACTGACATGGACAAAAGGACAAATGCAAGAAAGATTGAAGTTGTAGGAACAGTTAGGTCCTTATGAAGTTAAATCGCTTTCTTAGTCATTTTTGTTCTACTTCACAGCTGTACAAAAATTCTAATTCATTGGTTTGACAAATGTCCAATGTCCATCATACTTTCAGACAACTAGATAAATTAATCTCATATCATATTTTGAGATGGATAAGGCACACGATTGGCGATTTCATAACTGCCCTGGTATTTGATTACATTTTGTGTTGTTCATTTGCCAAATACTTTCATTCACGTGTTTCAGCTTTTGGAGTTATTAGTCTTGGTTTGGGTGGTGAAATCAAAATAGCTTTCAGACTAGTGATGGTCAATTTCTATTTCAAAGATTTATCTCTCCTCCATTAGGGGTCAGAAAGTTAACAATTTCGAATATATCCTGGATGATCTAACCCTTACATTCATGCCAATTCATAATCTTGTGAAAATGTCCTTGGTGTTTATTAGCAGTATAAAATTGGAAAAGTTAATATGGTGATTTTTCAGATTAACGAGATATTTTCATAACTGATTCCTTTTCATTATTATTTTTCAGACTTCTAATCCATTTGAAGAACCTGATGAGACAAATCCATTTAAGGAAGATATCAAAAAAGAGGAAGGTTCGCCAGAGAGCACTTCTGCTGAAAAGGTAAGTACATCTTTAGTCCGTTAGTTGCATGAAATCTTGAATTTAGTTACGGAAATGGGAAGGTGTTATCGGTTTATATGTCTAAAATTAAGTTTTGTCAAATGAATCATTTGTGCAGATCTGAACACTTGTTTTAAAGTTTATATTTTCTGTAAATGTATTACGAAAAAAAGGTTTAAAAAAATAAACTCCTTAGTTCTTATGACAAAGCCTATAAAGTAATCAATTTTCACTGCAATTTATTTCCACCCAAACTTTTCTTTCAAAAGGTCAATGTGCATAAAAGCATTTTATTAAACCCTTTCTTTGTTCATTATAAATTTCCTTTTATTCAAGGCTGTTGCTGAATTCTATTCAATCTTGGTCCTAAGGGCACAAGCACCCTTATAAACTTGGGTTTTTATAAGGTAAAAATATTGCCACCAGGTCATAGGATACCTTCCTTTTCCTCCAGTTTTCAGTTTTGTGGTATATGATGCCCTACAGCCAGGGGCGTGCACAGAGGGGGAGAAGAGACACCTGTTGGCCCGGGCTCTAGCCTGAAGGGGGCCCAATGTTTTTAAAACTAGGCAGGAAATATAGGGATAAACAATATGGAGGGGGACTGGAAAAGTCATTTGTGACGGAGCCCAAAATTTCTGTGCACGTCCCTGCCTACAGCACATTTGTGATAATCCAGTTATTACATCTCTGAGGTTTAAAAAAATAACCACATAAAGAAATTCTCAATTGCAGATACTAGAAAATTCACATTGTTATGCAGAGGCAAATCTGTTGGAAGGGGGGGGGGAGTCTTAACAAGTCTTTAATAACTGAGTGTGTGTGTGTGTGCAGATATTTTCATCTGCATTCTTTTAGTAAGACACCATTGATTCACCTGAATTATGTATTCACTTCATGGCGTATTTAAAGGGTGGGTTTTTAGAGTTTAAACCTCCTCTGAAAATTTTCAAAATCATTCCAAAACATGTTTTTTATTATAATTTTTTTCTGAAAAACTTATTACTGCTGTTTTATTTTTTCATAATTTATTTATTTTTAAAAATTTTCTTTAAAAATGAAATTATTGTGAATGTCATTTTTATAAAACAACACAGCATTTTTCTTTAGATTTCAAATACTGCTACAAACACACCAAAAGGCTTTACATTTGAAAGCGCAAAACTCTACATTTTACATTGTTTATGTGTAACATAATGGACACATCATTTTTTTTACTTTTTCATTTAATAGAACTTTTATATTTGCTTATATCAATGTCCTTAAATTAGCATCCTCCAATTTAAACAATTTAATGTAGCAAAAACCAATAGAATAAACGAATAAAACTGAATTTTGTTGATCATGTGGATTTCCCGAGAGTTGTGTTGGTAAAACCCTCCACAAAACAAAAGTCTGATTACGGCCCTGATTCACTCATAATTAATGATCAAAAATTTGGAATGAGTTTTTATTATTTGTATCAGAAAGCTTCTGATAATTATAAATGTATTTGAACTGCAAAAAATAAATATTATTTGAAACATTAAGCTACTTTAACACTTTGACTTGTCCATTTAGTCATCCATCATGAAAATTACTAATCCATTCCAAGGCATCATATCTCGTTGTTTCGAACCTCATCTAACAATTTATGTTGAATATCAAGATCGGTAAGTTTCTAAGATATTGTAATGTTTCTAATGTTTTGTGCTGTTGTCTTTCTTATTATATCATTTTTTTAAACAAAATTACTCTGATTATACCGTCCTCAATTGTACTGCATGTTAAATTGTTTTTCAGTTGATTTTTCTATTAGTGTTTAGATCTTAGGAACAAACAATTTTCTCCAATTCTGCAGAATATAAAATCATTTTGCATCATAAACAAGTTCAGGTGTGTTTTGTCTGGGTTTTTTTTTTTTTTTTTTTGAGCAATCACGATCGCTTATTGCTTTTATTTGACTGTTTTTAGCATTCCTATGATTTTATTTTTCCACCAGCACCCTCTGCAGCATCACCGTCGACCGGCTCCTCACGATGGTGCTCCTCTAGCCAAAGCCGTCTCGAGGTTGCTTCCATATCCTACACACAAACGCGTACATACACACACCTACACACATATATACGTTCATACACCTACACACACACACACGCATACAGACACACAAGCACATACACCCACCCACAGATACCCCCCCCCACAAACACACATACACACAAAACACATACCCATACACTCATGCCTGGACACAAACACAGATGCCTACATACACACACACACTCGTGATTGCGAAAAACATAATTTGAATTCAAAATGTCAAAATTCAAATTTTTTTTTTTCTTTCCCTGCCTTAGGAAGAGTTACAAAACAATTAATCACCTCCAAAATGTGATATACACATTTAAAACTATTTGTTCATGAATTACTAAGCCAGGCCATTTGAATTCCAGGATATTTATGTTTGAAAAATATCAATGAATATGTAAGGTATTTTCATTTTGTAGTATCAAATTATCATATTACCCCACATCAGTGGGGGTATTCCGCAGAATTCGAGATTCACCAAGGTTTCAATAACCCTTGTGTGATATGAAGTAATGTGAGTTCTATATATTATTGTATTTTATTATTAAATGGGTTAATTTTGTAAAAATATTTATTAAAAATGTTATTCTAATAATTCTTGTAAAAAAAATCTAATTGATTAAGAATAATTTTTTAAAAAATTAATAAAACAACACAACCATTTATAATCCTAAAATTAAAATATTTTACAATGACATAAAAATTTAATACAGCTATTCAATGAATAAAAAAAACAAGTTTACCTTTCTAATTGGAGCTTAAGCTAATTTATAGCTAAAATTAAAAATGAAACACAATTGCTATGATGGTTTCTGAAGCAATTCTTTTATTGGAATATAATTAAATCTATACTGAATGTCCTACATTAATAACTATTGTATTAATTTTATTTTGCTTATTGTTTAACTTTGAATTTTTATAATTTTGACCAAATAAATTTTTCCAATTTACTTTTTTCTTTTTGCAAAAAAAAAAAAAAAAAAATTAATTTGCATGCCGAAAAATTTGGATTTTCCGGCATGCTGGCCGACTTTGCTTATTTCGTACATGATAGGTCATGCAAAGTAATATCGTAATTTATAATGAACTTTTAGGAGCCTTTATCAAAAAACTGTAAAACAGAATCAAACTAATTTTAATTTTGTTGGTAAACAATATGTTAGTTTGATATTCCCTGATATATTGATGTTAATGTAATGTTCATAATATTAATGCCTTTAAAATAAGTGTTTCAACAAATCATTTTTCAGAAATCTAGCTCAATTGATGAATGGCTTCATAGAAGATTCTCAAAAGTCTGAACTACCTCGTCCTGAAGTCGACCAAGCAAGTGTCTTACCATCTTGTGCGGACCTCTTTGTTTTCTATAAAAAGTGCCTTGTCCAGTGTTCCCAGTTAAGTGTTGGGCAACCCCTTCTCCAGCTAACCATAGTCTTTCAGAAATACCTACGAGAATATGCTCACAAAGTTCTCCAAAACAGTTTACCCAAGTATGTCATTTAGTAAGGTTTTAGATGTAGGTAATAGAGTCATTTTACCCTTAAAAATGTCATCATAATGTAGCAATCTTTTTACATTTGATGTTTGATTATTCGCTAACATAGGCGGCTGATGCATCAAAAAAAAATGGGTCAAAAGAATGTGGGGATAGGAGGTGGTTGTCTCTGAAGCTGTTTTTTTTTTTTTTTTTTTTTTTTTTTTTGTAAAATAGAGTTAGATTAGAGGCTTTTAACATTGCTGATTCTATGACCTCCAAAAAATGGAATGTGGCCTCAAAAATTGGGACGGATGTCATCGTAAACATTCCCCTTCCAATTCAAAGTTCCATTTTCCTGAAATAAGGGGAGAAAAGTTCATTTATTTGGAATTTTTAGTTTTTACTTTCGTGAAATGAATCAATTCATCCTATAAAAAACATTTTCAATCGATCGTTTTTTTTTAACTCTGAAAAGTGAGGAAGCAAGGTACCTTTACATTTGAAAATAAGGCGGCAGTAGTCCCCCCCCCCCCTCCGTACGAGCCGCCTATGTTCGCTAATGTAAAAAGTCACCAAAACTTAGTGTTTGGGTGTGAGTGAATTCCTTGATTTTTCTCCACTATTTCATTTTGTCTTTGTTCTGGGAAATACACTTGAAGGAATTTCCTTCACTAAGAGAATAAAATGCTACTTACTCATCAATGTTAAGGTGTAACTTGAGAAAATGGATAGTATTCAACAACAACGGTAATCTATTGGTGACCTTTGTTACTGTTCTTTGCAAGTTCGGAGAAGTTTCCCGTTTTGTTCCTGCTTCTTGCTATCCTAAGCAGCTGTTTTTTATTCTACTAATGTTAGGTTAAAAAAAGTTTAGTTCTGAAACAGTTTAATACTTCATCAATATAATCTTCAAAGAATTATTTGTTTCAGTTTACAGTATACTACTTTTAAACTGCTGATGTATAAACTGAAATTCTCTAAAATAATACAACCTTTCAGAAGTAAACAATATGTAGAGTAGTTTTTTTATTCTGCATTACAAACATAACAGCATTGTTCAGCAAGTTAAATTTTTAAACTGTTCTCCTTCTTTCACCTTAATTCAAAGCTTTGAAATGAAAAATGAAATTCACCATAAAAAAAAACCCCACCAGATTGTCTTTGAAAATGGGATTAAATATACAAAACATGAAGCCTGGGCAAGCGTAGTAATATGCACTGTTATATTTATTTGTGAATGTTAATTAAATTGCATAGTTAGAGTTTTAAAACTCATTATAGTTAAAACTTCATTCTGATGCACAAAGATGATGTATTGACATATTTTGAATAATATTTTATAAATTTGTGAAATGATCAATGTAATCTTTAAAACATGGAACTTCTGGTCCCAAGTTGGTTGTTATAACAGTCATCTACTGCATTAAAGTTCATTTTAATGCTGAAAAAAGTTTTTTTTTTTTTTGAGTTTCTTCATTTGTTTTATTATGTATGTTTTCAATAGAGGAAGCAATACTCCATCGTCTGCCAATTTAATTCAGAGTCTTCTGAAAGAAGGTGAAGTCACAAAATTTAGCCCAGCTGAACAGATTCGTGTATGCAGTATATTGACTACTGCTGATTATTGCTTGGAAACTACTTTACAGGTGAGAGTTTTTCCTTTATAAAAATTAAATTTAAAAAAATCTTAGTGTAGCAATATATATATATGTTACAGTGCAAGACCAAAACTAGAGAATGGCTACTTTCACCGGTGATTCACCAAAAATATTCAGTCTTCCATGGATATCTTTGATATGTGAATGTTGATAGTCACTTGCTAATACTGACATTTACCAGATATTCACTATAACATATATGAGCAATTCTCTAGAAAGGTGCAATTTCTTCTCCCAGGCTCATAGCAACCTTAGAAAATTACTTCAAATTCTTTTATTGTTATTATTTATGTAGAGGATTAATGTCATTACAAAAAACTATCTGGGCAAAATTTTCTAATTTAATTGCCTACCAAGATAGCAAAAAAAAAAAAAAAAACTAGAAAGTATCTCTGAAAAAGATTTTTACAATATTTCAAGTATCCTAATTCAAATAAAGTTTGTTTGCTTGATTGCATACCTTAATATGTTTCTTACATAGTTAAAACTTGTCATTACCATCTAGCAATCTTTTACAGGCTTTCCTTTCAGTTTTAGTAGTAGCGATCATAACTTTGTTAATAAAATAAAAATTGTGTGTTAAGAAATATCTATGCTTTCTGATCAGTTGTAAGTAACATCAAAGTAAATGGAAAACAAAGCTCTGCTGTCATTACCATCCTTACTCAAGGCGAATTACATTTAATATTATCGTGCAGTTTTGTTCTTTTTATGCTGACATTAAGTGAACATTTGTTTAAAATACATAAAATTTTAATGAAGGTATTCATATTTACTGTCTTGTCAGGTGAAAATATTTTAAAATGTCATCATCACCCAGCACAAAAGTTTTGTTGGTAATGATAGGTTGTATTTCTAATATTTTAGATTATTTTTTGAAAAAAAAAAAAAAATTTTTTTTTTACTTTATATGTTTTATTTCATAAGTTTAATTGAAACTCATTGAAAAATTAGTTGATTAGTATTTAAAATTGTTTAATACTTTAGCATTTTGAGTATATTTATTTGGATTTTAGATGATACATTCAATGAAGTATTAGTCAAATGATTCATGAATGATTGAATGAATCCCTTGCCAGAACATCCCTTGTGAAAAAGTTGAAAAAATTGAAACTTTTGTGATGCAAAATAACACTTTTCTGAAGGCTTTCCCAAATGTGTAATAGAGATGGACAAGATAGAGAGTGTCGTGAAACAATTCTAATTCCTGAAAGGGTGCTGCGAATTCAAAAAGGTTTCTTCACATTATTTAGGTGTGAATTTCCATTTGAATAATTTTGAGTTTTATAGAAATCCAATCCCCCTTATTATTTTACTCATGAAAATTGATAATTTGTAGGCGACTTCAATTCGGTAGCTTTTTGACCTAGGTGCAGCTGTTATTGAACTTTTTGATTCTCTTAAAAATAAGAGAGGCAGATTTTGCTCTTTTCCCCTGTTTTAGTTGAGAACTTTCCTACTGATTAAATGCATCAACAGGTTTTCCCCAAACAAAAGAATTACATGTATTGCAGTTTATTTTAAATTAGCATATTAACTATTAAAAACTTGTGAAGGACTACATCATCGCCTCAGAGCAACAGTAAGATATCTATTCCTAAAAATAACACTAAGACATCTTACTGTTGCTCTGAGGCGACAATATACTCTTCTTCCCACCATATTAACCGTTTACCCGCCAATGTTCCAAAAATGGAACATCATATTTAACTGAAAATTTTCCCAAGAAATAACGTTAAAATAAACAAGTTTTTTTAAACACAGTTTAGTCTTATTTCAAAGTATTTTTTGATTTCCTGCTTGATTGTTTATATATTTTCAATTATTTTTTGCGATTTTTCAAAGATAAGTGTTTTTTTAGCTTTTTGCAACTTTTTCTTATAAAATTTTCCAAAAATTGGCTTTTTCAGAAAATGTGATGATATTTATTATAGTTGTGAAAAATACTTCAATGTATGATTTAAAAATGCTTGTAGAAATGTACAATGATATTTCCAAAAGGTATACCCCTTCAAAATAGCATGTTCCAATTTTGGAACATTGGCGCTTTTAGGGAGTCAAATTTCCAAGAAGTAAATCGTTCGACTTCAAAGGGGAAATTTCATTTTTCGTAATATATGTTTCTTTTTTCTTCTCATTTTGAATGTACTCTGATGTAGATGTTGGCAAAACCAAGTAAGTTTATATTTTGAAAGGATATGACGTTTCGTTAGCAAAGAAAATAATAACAGTCTACTGTTTGACGGACTATATGGCTCCGAATCCACACCTGCTCAGACAGCTGCATTGTCACGTGATAATAAAAAATAATATTAGTGAGCGTTTTATTCTTCATATTTTAAATGCAGTTCAATAATTCGCTAGCTTTGTTTTCGACCGAAACCAAATTCTGTTTGACGTATACCAACTGTTCATAAATGTTAAAAAATGTCTACAAGATTTCTTACTGTAGAACAAGCTGTGGCTTATTTAGAGACATTGTCAGATTCGGATTTGTCAGATGTAGATATATGCGAATTACCCCCTGATGAACCAGGCAATATCAGTGAGGAAGAAGACATTCTAGAAGACGAGTTACAACCTATTACACCAATTGATGTATGTGGACAGGTGGACATTTTTTCCTCCAACTCTTGTGAAAATTTAACAGAAAAATTGGAGGAAGAACAAAGTCTGAAATCATTAGATGATAAAAGTAAAAAGCAAATGAAAACGGAAAAAATAAAATGTTGGAATTATCAGGAAATAAAAGTGGAAAAAGAATGAAAATGGATTTAACTTGGGAGAAGAAAGCTATTTTTCAGAAACTGATTTTGTCAGAAAGTATTGAACCGCTTCGACACGCATTTCCGAATATAGTGGATTTATCTCCAATTGATTTATTTTTTAAAATTTTACCTTTGCAGTATGTTGAACACTTAGCAAATATGACAAACTTGTATGCATTGCAAAAAGGAGAATCACTAGATGTTGACAGAGATGAAATCCTAAATTTTTTGGTTTGCTGCTATTGAGTGGGTACCATTCCGTTCCTTCTGAAGATATGTATTGGAGCAGTGCAGAAGATACATCTGTGCCAATTGTACCAACAGTTATGCCTCGAAATCGTTTTCGAAAAATAAAAAACAACTTTCATTTGATGGACAACCATGAATTAAAACAAAACGACAAACTTGGAAAAGTATACCCTATTTACAAAGAATTGTGTAAAAACCTTCAACAATTTGGTGTATTTCATGAAAAATTGAGCATAGATGAATCTATGGTTCCCTATTACGGTCGACATTCATGTAAAATGTTTATTAGAGGAAAACCAATAAGATTCGGCTTCAAAATTTGCATGCTGTGCTCTTCAAGTGGATACCCATATTCCATGGAGATTTATTCTGGCAAAAAAGAAGGATCCCCTGATGTGCAATTAGGATCCAGAGTTGTAAATGATCTATTATCAGTTTTGACTGACACGTCTAAGCATGAAGTATATTTTGATAACTTTTTTACATCATATGACTATAATTTCTCAGCTATCAAAAAAATGTGTACGAGCAACAGGAACAATTTGTGAAAACCAAACTGGCAATTGTCCACTAAAATCCAAAAAAAGCCCTTTCTAAAGAAGATCGAGGAAATTTTTACTATCGATCTGATGAATCAGTGTACATGTGCAGCTGGAATGATAATGCAGTGCTTACAGTAGCATCTAATTCTTATACACATGAGCCACTTGCATCTGTAAAACGTTACTCAAATGCGCAGAAATGCAAGATAGATGTGCCATAACCTCATCTTATCAAGAGATACAATGAAGGAATGGGGTGTGTGAACGTCTTGGATAAACTTTTAGGGAGCTACAGACCTCATTTGAGGAGTAAAAAATGGTGGTGGAATCTTTTTAGTAATGTTCTGAATATTTCAGTTGTAGCTAGTTGGTTACTTCATTGTGATTTACACGAAGTCAAGATGAAGCATTTAGAGTTCCAAAGAGAAATAACAATTAACCTCCTAAGAAGAAAAGTACGAGTGGAAAGTCATCCAGGGCCTCGTTGTCATTTACATAAACAATCAAGAATGTCTGACGGACATTATATTGTATCTGCATCCCAAGGATGTTGTGCGGTGTGCAAAAAAAAAAAAAAAGACTAAGAAATGTTTCCATTGCGACAAACGACTTCACCAGCAATGCTTCCTTTCATATCATGGGTATTAGATATTTCTGTATTGGATTTTCTGAATTCTGGTATGTACATAAATGCAATTTAAAATATTATTTTTTCCGTAATAAAGTATGCTAAGATAAAAACCGCATTCAAAACCTATTAGTTTAAAAAAATTCTCTGAAAAAGAAAACTTCATGCAAAGCACCAATGTTCCAAAAATGGAACACACTGAAAAACATAGTAAAAATTTTTTTTCTGGAAATTTTATTTTATTTCTGTATTAACTAGACATAAATAGACATAATTTCAAAAAATTACTCAAATTTGATCTTCCGTCAATAGTTCGGCGGTTAAACGGTTAAGACATACAGAGTAGTCATCATAGTCTTGGCCATCCCGAAACATATTAGCTACTAAATGTACTCTGCCCCCCCCCCCCCCTCCACACACACACAAACTTAAAGGAACAAAAACGAGTTTATAACGAAATTTGATTTTTAAAATTTGGAAGCACTCTATTTAAAGAATTTAGTTTGGCTTTCAAAGTAAGTTTGCTTCAATGTTTTTAGAGAAAGAAAGGGAGAAAAAAATTCAGATCAGCACATGAGGCCACTTAGAGCTTAATATAGCTCAGCCGAAAAGAAATGAATCTATTAATATTATTTTTAATGCATTAACATTATATAAAACCTCATTAAAAGATGTAACAAAAAGAAAAATATTTATGTAGTTTTAACTTACCACAAGGCACCCTGTCATGTTTGTGCTTCCAGGGCAACTGCCCCCCCCCCTTTAGATGTCCCTGATCATAGTAGCCCTTGGTGTGGCTTTCTGTAACCGACTTTTGTCAGGATGTTCACAGTACAGTGAAACCTGTGTAAGTTGACCACTCGCGGTGCAGTACTTTGGTGGTCAACTTATAAAGGACGGTAATGATTTTTTTTTTTTTTTTTGTCATTTCTTGCACCTTGTATTCATTTTTTGAGTAATTCAATCCTTATTCTTTCTGTTCAACTCACTTTCATTGTTTAACATTATTGAAAGTGAAACAATAATTAAAAATACTATTTAAATAATTTTGTTATTTTTTCCTTGTTTTTAACTATATTAGACACTAGTTTTAAAAATTCCAAATGTGCCGGCTAATTTTCTCTGGCTTTCTCCATTTTCAATTAATTTTAATATAATATTTCATACTTTTTATTACTCTCAAGTTCAACTAACTTTCTTTTTCAAGCCTTTTTTGTACAACTTATAGCACAGAGAGCAATAAGTGCGACTTTCTCAGTTCATAAAAGCAAAATTAAAATGTCCTATCTCTTAATCCCTTGCACACCAGAAACATGTAACTTTACTCATTAGCAGGCCCAGATCTGCGTATCCACAGTGCGAAGGGCCCGCGTCCTTAAAGGTGCTAATGGCCCTAGAAATTGAAGAAAAAATAGAAAAAAAAAATAGCGCCAAGACTTATTCACTTTACAAATAGACACTGCTGGTCACTATGGAGAGGCCCTACATATTTTGCTGCAGGGAGCCCAAAATGTATAGATCCCGGCGTGCTCTTTTTAGCACAATTCCTGTGTTGTCACAACATACTGCAACTGAAAGAAAAGAATTTGAACTTTTCTACTGACTCCTATTTTCATTGAACAGAGTACAAAAAGCTACCTCAAATAGAACAAAGAATGAAAAACAAGTTTGAAGAATATAGAGCAGCATAAGCTTTATACTAGTCTGTCATCAAAGCATTAAAAACATTTTTGAAAAAAAAAAGAAAAGAAAGAAAGAATAAGAATAGTAATAATAAATATATTAATAAATAATAAAATAAAATAATTTACTGAAGAAAGTTTTAAAAAATAAACAGAGTGGTCAACTTACAAAGGGTTTTTTACAATACTCCAAACCAAATTTGGCGTACATTAGTGGTCAAGATAGACAGGTGGTCAAGACAGAGAGGTGGTCAAGTTACGGAGGTTTTCCTTCGTTATATGAGATTGGACTAATTCCGTTCCTGACAAAAGCGGTCAACATAGACAGGTGGTCAACTTACAAGGGTGGTCAACTTTACAGGTTTTACTGTATTATGAAAACCATTTAAGGACCTTTTTCTAGTAGTAGTACGTTAAAATGTTTTTCAGAGGAACAATGGTTCAAAAAAAAAAAGAACTTCATATTCATAAATAAGAAAAATAAATTTAGTGTTGAGCGTAACTTCCTTAGACTTAGTGCCATTAATTAAAAGGTGGTGAAATTCAATTGC